>NC_034412.1:93192498-93492498 GCF_002078875.1 Numida meleagris
CCCTTCCCCCCCACCCCCCCTTTTCCCCTTTTGCAGACACTGAAAGCCAGTGAAATTAAAAAATATCATGGCTGAGCATTTTAAAATGTGGCTAAAGTATCTGGATTAATTCTACTAATTTCCCTCCTGGAATTTGAATCCCAAGCTAGATATCAACAGATGCAAAAGTCAGAACAGCTAGCTAACTCAAACTCCTGAAATGTACGGAATGTGAAGTTATTAAACCATTCCCTTTTTTTTTTTTTTTTTCCTCTTGGTGGCCTAGTTTTCTGCCCAGCTAGTGAACTGAAAATGCTCAGTGAAGGTCAGATGAGAGCCTGGGTTGTTACAAAAGAAGTTGCAGGAGAATATAATCAAAAGAATGGAATGGGAAAAGGGCAGAGAAATGGGACCACAGCAGGGATCTGTTAGATCAGCTCCGCCAACTCACTGAACATTACTGACAGATGTTTGGTCAGGATTACACATCAGTACTCCAGATTTGCAGCAATGCAGAGTAACTTAAATCCCGTAACATGATTTTGCTTTTTATGAAACAGTTTATAGGGAAACATTACTCCCTTTTTTAAGAAAGAGAGAAAGGATGACTCGGAGAACTACAGGCCGGTGAGCCTCACCTCTGTGGCTGGGAAGATCATGGAGCAGATCCTCCTAGAAGACCTGTCAAGGCACATACGTGACAATGAGGTGATCCAAGACAGCCAGCATGGCTTCACCAAGGGCAGATCTTGCCTGACCAATCTGGTGGCCTTCTATGATGGAGTGATGGCATCGGTGGATGGGAGAAGGGCGATGGATGTCATCTACCTGGACTTCTCCAAAGCCTTTGACAGGGTCCCTCACCACATCCATCTCTCCAAATTGGAGAGGTATGGATTTGAAGGATGGACTGTTCGGTGGATTAAGAACTGGTTGGCTGGTCACAGCCAAAGGGTTGTGATTAATGGTTCTATGTCAGGGTGGAGGCCGGTCATGAGTTGTGTCCCCCAAGGCTCAGTCCTGGGACTGATGCTCTTCAACATCATTATCAGTGACATAGATGATGGAATCTAGTGCACCCTCAGTAAGTTTGCAGATGACAACAAGCTGAGCGGCGCAGTCGATACATTGGAAGGAAGGGAAGCCATCCAGGGGAACTTGGACAGGCTGGAGAAGTGGGCCCATGGGAACCTAATGAGGTTTAACAAGGCCAAATGCAGGGTTCTGCACTTGGGCTGAGGCAATCCCAGATATTTATACAAACTGGGGGAAGAACTCCTTGAGAGCAGCCCTGCAGAGAGGGACTTGGGGGTCCTGGTAGATGAGAAGCTGGGCATGAGCCAGCAGTGTGCACTGGCAGCCCAGAAGGCCAACTATGTTCTGGGCTGCATTAAAAGAGGAGTGGCCAGCAGGGAGAGGGAGGTGGTGGTCCCCCTCTATCCCCCTCTACTCGGCTCTTGTGAGGCCCCATCTGGAGTACTGTGTCCAGGCCTGGGGGCCCCAGCACAAGAAGGACGTGGAGCTCTTGGAACGAGTTCAGAGGAGGGTGACTAAGATGATCAGAGGGCTGGAGCATGTCTCCTATGAGGAAAGGTTGAAGGAACTGGGCTTGTTTAGTTTGGAGAAGAGAAGGCTCTGAGGAGACCTCATTGTGGCCTTCCAATACTTAAGGGAGAGTATAAATGGGGGGGGAACGATTGTTTACGAGGGTGGATAGTGATAGGACAAGGAGGAATGGTTTTAAACTGAGACAGGGGAGATGTAGGTTAGATATTAGGAAGAAGTTTTTCACACAGAGGGTGGTGACGCACTGGAACAGGTTGCCCAGGGGGGTTGTGGATGCCCCATCCCTGGAGGTGTTCAAGGCCAGGCTGGACGTGGCTCTGGGCAGCCTGGTCTAGTGGTTGGCAACCCTGCAGTCAGCAGGGGGGTTGAAACTCGAAGATCTTCGAGATCCTTTTCAACCCAGGCCATTCTATGATTCTGTGATTCTGTGATTCTATGATTTATTTATTCCTTCTTTAGAAGGCATTTAAGAAAGTATCTTTAGTGATGACCATCAGAATAGTCTCTTTTGGGTTCTGTCAATGTATTCTCTTCCTTTACCTCAATTTAATTATCGCCAAATCTTGTACTTCTGCGTTGCATCTCCTGTCTCCTTTCCAAATCTGCACTACAAGTTTTATACAAGTCTTTTTTTCTTCTTGGGGACAGAAGCAAATGTCAAGCAAAGTACGAACTGGGAAAGATTGTTCTTGTTTAACTTAATTAGCATACGTAGACAGTTTGAGTCAATTTCCCTGCTGTGGAGCAGGGAAGATGTTAACAATCTGAGAGATGCTCATGTTATAAGGTCTCATGGGACAGAGATAATTTAGCACCTGTGCAGCAGAGGGGAAAAAACTTAGCGTCTTCTCAGATGACAGTGAGGAAACAATATGATTATGATTAATATGCAGTAAAATTGGAGTTTGGAGAAATTATTCTACAGAAATTCTATAGAACTTATTTTGCCATCATCAGTATTTCTTTTAGTGAAAACTGGAGAAATATGACTTGTGGCATTTTTGGACCAGACCTAGATTGTGTCCTTCTCTTAGGTCTACCACAAAGTTGAACATGTACATTTACATGTACATTTGGAGATGCTATAAAAAACATCGCTGGAAGACTCAAGTTGGAAAATTCTCTGATCTTGAAGTCAGTTTAAGTCCAGGCTTCAGATAAAAATGAAGATTTGTGAACTTAAATTTTTGCAGTATTCACACATATGTACAGTCAATATTAAAACTTGGTGTCTACCTTTTATATAGTAATAAAATCATAACTAATGAGCTTTGTAACAGTTTCTGTACTTTTCCAGAAAAGTTATAATCTTCAAATAGTTACCATTTATTTTCAGAAAACACGGTTAAAATGTTACCGACGTATAAAAATCTGCTTGTCCTGCTCTAACATCTCCTATGTAAGAAGATATGGCATGTTCACAGGTCTGATGTAATGTCCACTTAAGTCTTGCTACAGGGTAAATGGAGCATCACATCCTATTTTATTAAGCATATCCCCTGCTCACCTGTACCAATCATTTTTACCATTGAACTAATGTCTGTCAAAATAGCCAGACAGAATAATTTATGCAAAACCAGTGAAGATCCAAATCTAATATAGTACAATTGAGCATGGCTTAATAGAGTAATTGCTTTGTAATTCTGCTAAATGACAACTTCAGTGTCCCTGGTAATGTGGAAGTAAGTGGCAGAAATGAGAGATGATTTGTCATGGACAGTGAAGGTGTCAAAGTAAACAGAGCAGCAGCATGGGGTTTCATTGCATACAATCAGATTATTAGTTAGCTTCTATGAATATATGTGGCCAATATGTAGTTTTGTTTGTAGTAATTTTGCTTGCTTAATAGTATTATTTTACGTACAAAAGAGTAAATTGCAGTGTAAAACACCCATTAAGCTTTGATTCAGCTTTTTTTTTTTTTCTTCCCTATAGACAAAAATGAAGGGTAAAACCTTAATGGGAATAAAAGTAGGATAATGCGAATGCTCCCAAAATAATCTGTCCCTAGGAAAACTCTTGTACACTGGGTTCTTCTTTCTCTCAACTCAAAAGACAAAACTTCTCCCCAGGCACTCTTGATGTAGCATACAAATTTTAAACTAGTAAATATACAGACATCACTACCATTGATAAAGCCTATTAGACTCCCAGAAACTATTGATTCGTTAGTGAGATACTTAATCATGTTGGCAGAATTAAGTGTTGTTTTAATAGTCCCCTTTACCCATTTAATTGTTTCTCTTGTTCATTAATAGTGTGAGGCCTAAGGCTAAAAATGTGACACTCTTTTCAAAAGGATTAGCAGTTTCTGCACAGATTTGACTAGTTTGTATGCCCTAGTACTGAGGTATTTTATTATGGTAATCAGTATTACAGATTGCTCTTGGTTTGTGCATTCATTGAGTTCCAGTCCATGGAAACTGGCAGTATTCATGACAGTCCTCGGATGTGAAGTGTGACCTCTGATGGTCTCAGACTGATTCCCATGAATGCTGTGAAATGTCTTCATTGTTATTGATTCTATATTTTTTTTCTATTTGAAAAGATTTATTTTGTGGAACAATGCTTCATTAGAAACTTTGAAACTTTGGAATGAAATATTTTCTAGCCTAAGAAAGATCCTGTAAATATTTTATTAATGATCTTATTTTAGCAGCAGGGATGTTTATCAATTTCAGTAAAAATAGAAGCATCTTCCATCATGTATTGAAAGGGTACAACAGACAAAAACTACTTTAATCCCTTTGCAGTATTAATGGGTTTTATTCTGACACGTTGTTCACACTTCTACAGGTTTTACATCACCTATTGACATTTTTACGTGATCACTTTTCTAGATACATAGAGTGCCCTTCTCTCCCTAACCTCCCCTTTTTAATTTACAAGGAAGTTTCTGATACATGAAAAATGCCATGTATCTTATTCAGGGGACAATAAGAATATTTTGTGACTTCTTGCTGTCTCAGGGGGTGACAATGCTGAAAGGCTGTTGCCTTTTTCATATTTTCATGCAGGACCTTGTCTAGGTAAATTAAATCACTTAGTGGTATAATTTTTACGTCAGATAGTCATGCAGTGCTTTTCTCCTTCTGTAATTTTATATGAAATCTATCTAAGTGATCACAAATCATTAAATCTGAATATCAGAACACTTTTCAGAAAACCGAAGTCAAATAGAAAAATGACTGTATGAAGCATATGAATGCTTTGATATTCCAAAAGTGGGTAAAACTTTAGTTATCAGAAAAGCAAGCAAACTTACTCTCAAAGGTCTTACTTGGTAGAATCTTCCATTTAACAAGGATTATTCAGTGACAACAGCAGGATAAGCAAAAGTGATTAAGTGATTGCAGCACTCAATCAGATTAGTTGGGCTGCTTAGAAAATGCTACAGAAGCTCTAAAGAGAGGAGGAGTCCATCAGTTTTCATCCCTTGGATTTGGTGTCCCTTAGAGATGGAGACATTGGCAGAGATTGATGGGCTCCAACATAAAGAGTGTGGACAAAACAAGTAGTGTTTTAAAATATGACTGGAAGGTGGAAGCATTTTCTTTTCAAAAGGCCCTTAGAGTGCATTGCTGGATAGTTATCCTTGAGGCATCATCTCTGCATTTTGCTCTATGGACCGCAAAGTTCGGAAGCAAACCAGTCAGATTTCTGTATAGGACTTGCCTGTCTACACATAAACTTTGTAAGTCATGTGGTGTTTAAAACCTAAATACATCCCAAGATAAATCTGCAAAGGCCTAGCAGCATCTTGTCCAAGGCCTTGGGACATCTGCAGGCCAATCAAACGTGGTGAAAATCTTGAAATTCCACAAGGACCAGGCATCTGGACAGAAAAGAGTAAGTCCAATCCGCACTCAAAACAATTTTCTCAGGACCATGTCCAGTTCAGTTTTGAATGTCTCAAATAGGAGATGGAGATCCCACAACTTCTGTGGGGATCTGTGCCAATATTTGACGATCCTTATAGCAGAAGAATTTGCCAAATGTCTTGTGTTCCATCTTGTGCTCATTGCCCCACACTTCCACCATACACCCATTACACAGTTGCAGATAGGAGTAAGAGGGCCCCTGAAGCCTCCCCTCCACTCTGAGCAGATGCAGCTCACAGCATCTTTTCATCTGTCCTGCATTCCAAGGTCTTTTCCAACCTCCAGCCTGTATAATTGGAAGGAGTTATTCTTCAGTTTTCTTTGTATTTTCCTTCTTGAACTTCGTGGGGTTTCTGTCTGCTCGTTTTTTGTATCTTTTTGAAGTTATTATGAAAAGCAACCCCACCCTCCAAAATACTGACTGCTCTCCCAGTAGTATGGTCAATACAGCAGAACTGTGTTACATGAATGACTACAAGTCATGAGTAACAACAGCTGGATTTGGGAGGGAGCAGTTCCTCTCACTACTCCTCAGGCTAGTTGCTATATTTGGCGTGCAACAATACCCAGATTTGGTTTAGTAGTTGTCAAGTGACCTGGATGCAAAAGTCCTATGCAGGCTTAGAAGACAACTGTATTTTCTTATACTGCCATGTTTGACCCATTCCATCCTGGGTCTGTTGAAAGTATCTCCAAGCAGTACAATGAAAGCCTTTGAACAGTTTAATTTGGGAAGTTTTGCGAAGCAAATCACTGCAGATCTGAAAGAACATTCTGCAAAAGCATCACCAGGCACTCTAAAATTATTCTGCAGGTTCCTTCTTTTGGAGCATATTAGATATGGCTGATTTATTCTGATACAGCACTGCTGTTCCTGTATACAGATTTTTCTGACTACCAATAAAAGCTTCTGAAACTGTCAATTCAAAAGTTTCATTTATTAAAAAAATAGAAAAAATTAGCTTGCCTATACACGTATGTCTCTGTTCTTGATATTGTGCATATATTAATTTATTCACAGCTAATAATTGAGACAGATACAATCCATTTAGCAAGATGAGGTGGCCATCCATTATTAACTGTTAAATCAGTGAACTGTAATCAGGCACAGACCCTGGGGCTCATATTGCTTTGTACATGAAATTAACAGTTTCCAGTGTAACTTCAGCAGTGTTTGTGCTCTGTTCAGCATATGGTTATGAATTACTTTCCTGTCATGTTTGGGAAATACATTATATTACCAAAGTAGTCAATAGCTATAAGTTGATTCTCCTCTGCACACACTGTCACTAACACAGATATGAACCTGGACTTCCATCACAGTTTAAATAATTTAAAAAGTCAATACAGGTGTAGAAAAACACAAACAAAAACAACAAAAAACTTTACCACAGTGAAAATTATTTAAAACTAAGAAATGAGTTTTAAGCTAGAAAGCTCAACTTTCAATTTATTTCGCTTATAAAAGATCAAGAGCTGAATTGACTATAATGAATAATTAAATACCTTTATAAAAAGGTTGTAAACTCTGACAGGGTTTTCTTTTACCTTTTTTCATTTCTTCATTTCAAATAAAGCAGAGGGAGATGTATCGGGAAGCAGCAACTGCAATTAAGGTTTGTACACTGAAATTATAAATAGAGCATAAGCTTATAAATAAGGAACAATGTGTTAGAAGTGAGGATGATTAAAAGTGCAAGTTAAGCATCAAAGCTTTCAATTTGCATCTCTTGATTACTTCAGGTGAAGATGAAGTGTATTGCTTAATTATTTATTTCAGGCAAACATAATGCATAGTGAGAAGAAAAAAGACATTAATTGTATGGTCTGCTGGATACATGAAATGAGACAAAAAGTCAGACTAATTGCTACAGAAACTTTCTCATATTTTAGAATTTTCAGTCTTAAAATGACTATAGTAAAGCTAGCTTTAGTGGAGCTATTTTTTAAACACTCATTTAATCATGGAATCATAGAATCACCAAGGTTGGAAAAGATCAGGTTTTACTGACTAAACCCAAAAATGAAATTCACACAAGATCGTTTCCAGAAAACCTTGATAAAGGAGATGGCTTTTTCTATACCCTTTCATCTCAGTCAAGGAAAGGGTTTTCTAATTGAGGTGCTGGTCTGATCCACAGGACATCTAAATGCTGCTGGAGATTTCAGGCAAAGCGTAGGCACTACATTTCTGTTTCCTAGACCCTTGTCTTAGATGGAGGCAATGATATTTTCTTTTCTCCCCTTCATTACCTTTCTTGGCTGATTAAATACTGATTCAAGAGCTCTTAACCAGATGTCTTCTTGCATTACAGCTCTGTACTGATATTTAAGACAAAGTTTTGTTCTATTATGTACCATTGCTGTACTCAGCAGAACGGAGCCTCTATCCCTTCTGGTCCTTTTCAGGTGACAAGAACACAAAATAAAGGATACCAGATTAGGCAGAGGCATAACTACATTTTTTTAAAATTAATTACTAATAGTTTTAATACTTGTGAGATACTATTGGGAAATCTGTACAATTATTTCAAAAACCCTATGTGGATATACCTTCTGTACCATTCTCCAGTAAAATGTATTTTACTAATCCTCAATTTCTTAAACAGTATTTCAAATCCTACTTTGTACACTTTTTTTTTTTTTTTTGTGAATAATAGCATAAAAAGTAAGTACTGAAGGAGAAAATTGAGGTTCTTTATGGGACTGATGATTCAAGAAATACACTCTACTGTTGAACTACTTGCCTGCTTAGCTACCTGTGATGTTGGTTTGCAAAAACGCACAGTACACTCTTTGAATGTAAGTAAGTAGAATGTGATAAGTACAGAAAACAGTAGGAAACATACTATAAGAAAAGTATATGAGACAGAAAAGAGATGCAAATGAGCTGCTTTTATGGCATCCTAATGAAAGTAGTTGGGATGTGTAATAAGTTTTCTATTCCAATTTGAGTTTTCTTTGGGCTGGTTAATGAAATCCTAACAATTTTGACAGAGACATAAGAAAGTTTTTGAATTTATTCCCAGTTGAGTGACTATAGAGGACATTACCATGTCTGGAATCTTTTAGGTGTGGTTTGAGGCCTAAAGAAAAATTCTACTGTCAAAAGATGTTTACAATGAAATATTGGTGGTTTTTGTTTTGTTTTGTTTTTTAATTTAAAGGAAAAGTCCTTTGAGACATCTCATTTTCCTCAAACCTGAGGATATCCAATTAAGTTGACCAACAGAGGAAAAAAAATAAAAAGGAAAATCATTGAAGAATCTCAGAAATCTGCTTCTGGTTTTATAGATGTAACGAAGGTATGGATGGCAGGTTTTCTTGTACCCCATTTCAATGGCATTTCAAATATGCAATTTCCTTTGGTGGTGGTGGATCAAAGTTGAGATAAGTTTGAAAAATTTTCATAAGAGCAGAAAAAGGCAGCACTTTCCTCTCAATAACTTAATCTTACTGCTTGCCTGCATAAAAAAATACATGTTTTATGGCTACTTCAAAGAAAATGAAATGCCTTTCTTTCCCCTTTCCTCTACCATTTTTCAGAAAGTCAAGAACATGGCTTCAAAGTACCCTTTAGCATGGGTTATTAAATTTGGTGGATGGTGGCTTTGAAACTGAGCATCTCTTGATGGAAAGCTGCTATAACTATTTATGTAAAAATAAAATTACATGCACTTTTGAAGGAAGCTTGAAGCATCTCCGTCAGAAGCAGTGTGTGCATTTGATAGTTATAAAATAGATAGAAATAAAAGATAAACTTAATGGATTAAGTTTTAGATCAGCTTCCAAAACCTAAAAGGTATTTGAGATTCTTCTTCACCTTGTTACACATTTTACAGTGTAACACTTTAAAAAATGCCTTTCCCTCTTAATTGTTAAGATATTGTTAATAGTTCAGCGGAGACATAAGTTAGGCCATAAAGCCAAACACAAAATTCAGGTTGTGTCACGATTTAAATTGCAGACTTGATCGTACTACTTCACTGAAAACATTGTTTAATTACTGTCTCCACCTTCTATCTCTACTTACGGAGTTTTGTGAGGGCAGGAACTGTCTGATAAAGTACCTTGGCTAAAAATGGAAACAATTTTACAGTAATGGAGATGTTTTGCAGTCTGATGATCTGCAGTGTAAACATAATGCTGTGTATCAGATGCACTGATGCATTTACATTACAAAACAGGCAAACTTCCTCACCCACATGTGAAGAAGGGCTAGACTCTTTTTCTCAGAACTTAGCACGTATAATCTTGCTTATCTGAGTGTGTGAAAGTAAGGTCTGGGTGTGACATTTACTGTCAGACCTGATATAGCCATGTCAATTCTTGAGTAAATACTCAGCAGATCCTTTAAAGTTGTGGAACTTTTCCTGGTAGGATAAGCTAAAAAGTCTTCTCTAGAAAACAAGAGGAATGAAAAGACATTTTTGGAAGACTTAAATGTGGGTGTTGCTTTACAGTTCAGGACTTTTGAACTGTAATATCAATGACATGGTTTCTACTATACTGCATCATATGGGGAGACTGTAGGAAAGTACACCTTTGAGGACAGTGCTACAAGATGCTACATGGTTTAGCTGATTGTTGAAAACTCTTTAGGAATCCAGAGACTCTGTTACACATTTAAGGTAAATTTATATTTATGTAAAGTATATAGTTTTGTTTCTCTTGGTCACATTACATAGATTTGTCAAAAGCAGGACAAATAAGAAATCTCAAGAGACAAACTGTCAGAAGAGCCCAGTAGTGATTTTGAAAGGTAAAGGAGACCTAACTGGAATAAATACATTGACGCTTCTCTAATACAGGCCTCTCTTAAGAACCTTTATAACTCTCAAAAATACTGGAATTAAAAGTAGAAACAATTCAAGATCTCCATCATCAGAGAAAATGACTCTCTTTCTCATAAACTGGAAAGAAAGTTTTCATACTTAAGCTGTGTAGTGGAAATGCTAAGTCACGGCTTGAACCAGTGATTGAGCACCTGGTGGGAAGGCAGGGCCAACCCAGGGGAGCTCAGCTGCATGTAATGTACCTTAATGACCAGAAGGGGTGGAGCCAGGATCCACCCCTTCCCAGACCTCATTTAAGGGTTGGCAGTGGAGGTATTCCTTACCTGGAGATCCCTGTCTACCTGAGGATCTTATGGGCCTTCTGAAGGGTAGGTTTTTTTTTTTCCTCTTCTTTTTTTGGTCTTATTTCTGTGCTTACTGCTGTCCCATCTAAGTGGATCCTCTTGTGCTTTAGGCTAAGACCTTGCTACTCTGCCTCCTTGTTATGCTTTCTATTGCTTTATAGGCTGTTATGTGTTAAAACAATGAGATAATGTGAGAGGTAGAACCTGAAAGACATGAAATATGTTTGGGCAAAGTTACTACATGTACTGCTAGACAGAAACTTGTTATTCATGAGGTATGGGAATTTTGAGCATGTACAAGATGATAGTATGAGCTCTGCAATTATTAGTAAAAAATAAAAGGGCTCTATCAGCTGATCTCAATGATTGTGCCACAAAGAATTAGAATCATTTGTAAAATAGGAAACTGGGATGTATAGAACTGTGGAGTGACTGACAGTCATCCACAAGGCTAATGTCAGCTCCGGGAACAGAACCAAGGACATTATAATCCCTGGACAGAAATACTCAAGTTATCATTTTTTTTCTTTCCCAAATACCATTCTGTCAGTGAGTTATTATCTTGATCGGGGAGCATTGTTTTTCAGGTCTTTATGCCCATTCATTTTCTGGTGTCCCTATGAAACAGATGATTTTTATCCCCCGGTGATTCCAGTCATGAGAACATCTGTGCATGGGGACAGACAAAAAATCCCTAGAGTACTGATCCTATTATCCAGCTCCCAGAACACGTAATGTTCTGCTCTCTGCAAAACACAATGGGTTTGATTCATCAACATAAATATAGAAACCATCAATTTCCCAAATAGCTAATTACTTTTGAAAGGGGTACACTACTACTTTTTTTTTTTTTAAAAGGGCAAGTACTTACAAAGCAGCTGTTTACACCCATTTTACTTCAAAAATTGTCAGGGTCTAGATAGCTGTTACTCGTTTAAGACTCGCAGTTGCTCTTCTAGGTTCTGGGTAGGAGGAAGACAGAGTAATAAAGAATGGTTTTAGAAATAATTAAAACTCTTAAAAAATCATAGCAACTGTTTGGGAAACAGCTCATACTGAGAGGGCAAGGACATTTGAGCTAATTTTGTCTACCTCTGATCCAGAGAACCACAGAATCGTTCAGGTCAGAGGGAACTTCTGGAGATCTCTGGCCCTATCTTGATGTTCTAAGCAGGATCATCTAGTACAGTCTAGTCTGGAAATGTCCCAGTCTCTCTAGGAAAAAAAACCTAGATTTTTCAATCACCTTCACTGAAAGAATGTTTTTTCTATATGCTTGTCAAAATTGCTTGTATTTAATTTTGTGCCTGTTTCTTTTTATCCTTTCATTGAGCTCTACTTAGTCTATCTTTATGCCACCATCAGAATTTGATATATATTGACAAAATCCAGCAACGGAATTTTTACAGCTCTGTTCTAGATTCACCATGTTTGCAACACCTTGGCTTTGGTTCAGTTTAGTAGAATGATATGTGAATAGGCAAACCACTTAGACCTTTTTTTTTTTTAATTTCTTTCTTAAAGAAACAAAAAGCTGCCAAGGTAATTCTAGTCTGGAGGCTAACAAAAATGCTGGATAATTACCATTGCATACTTACAGCTTTGTCAGATTTCAGATTCCTGCTGCCTTCTCTTATTTTGCTTTAAGCTCCTTCCTGCTATTTTTTTCCCACTCATTTTCGGTTTTAGAAATATAAGAGCCATCGTATTCAGATATTAAAAAAAAAATCAGAAAGGAGTAGCTTTTTCACAAGTTGGAGATGCACGTGACTGTGATTGCAGGGCTTTAATTATCTACTTCCTGTTAGTGGGTGTAGTGGAAATGCTAACTCATAGTAGGGCCAACCCAGGGGAGCTCAGGTGCATGCAATGCCCCTGAGTGACCAGAAGGGGTGGAACCAGACTCCACCCCTTCTCAGACCTCATTTAAGGTTTGGCAGTGGACATGAGGGCATGTCTTGCTGGCGATCCCTGCATACCTGAGGCCTTCTAAAGGTAAGCAGCTCTTTTCCTTCACTTCTGCATCCGCGGCTGCTGCATTTGGGCTCACTCTCATTTGCTGTAGCTGAAGACTTTGCCACCCTGGTATTATTGTGATACTTTCCATCCCATTATAGCATTACACTGGGAAACTGCAGCAAAACATGCATAAAAGCTCCATCTGCAGAACTGACGCAGCATGTCACTGTGTGAGCCAGAAACTAAAATACAATGCCAGTGGCACAAACTAATGCAGCAGTTTGCCCGCTGACATCACTTGTGGTGTGTGTTTATTGTGAAGAGGAAGAAACGTCCACTTGGCTTGGTGCATCCAGCCACCAAGGATGTTGATCAAGGGATCCCATCTCTGTACAGTATTTCACTCAAAATGGGAAAGGATACCTAATAGTAAAAGATTATTATCTACCTTGTCAGTATATGAATTCTCTCTTCTTTGTGAAGACTACTGGGAACTGGAGCGAGGAACTCTCTTTCAGTCAGTAAGTGGTGACTGATATGGAGTAGAAAGGTATAGCACCACAGTTATGTCATACAGAGGAAGAATTCTATTCATGTTGTGGAGTTAAGAGTCAATGCACTTTTCAAGATGGAAAACGTGGGGAAGTGCAGTTATTAATTAACAGTAATTCTAAATCCAAATGGCTCACAAAATCAAGAGATGAAGTTACTGGCAACTTTTATTTAAGGAAGCAACAAGAGAAGGTTTTCATGCATTTCATCATATTGATTTATTTATTTTTGTAGGGAATTAATCAAAGAAATCCAGACTTGGAAATATAAAAAAAAAAACCTTAGCTCCCAAAATAACTTCTCACAAAAATAAACTACAGCCCATTGAAAGTACATTTATATTCCACAGTACAAATAGTAGTTTACTATGTGGTTTAAAATCGTATTTCTAAATTCAAGTTTTCAATATAGTAGAATTGAAAAGTGAAATACTTGAAATATTTAGTTATTAGGAGAACATTTCATTTCAGGTGAATAGTCCTGGATTTAGCAGAAGATGCTGAACAATGTTACCATCCAGCGAATTATTTGTTGTTAACTGAATAAAAGATGTTTTTTGCATGAACTAGGATAACAGCCAAGCATTATTAATTCTTTTCAGTGATTATGCTTAGCATATGATAGTATCATATAGCAAAATGTAATGATTCGCTGAGTTGCAAAACACGTTTTTTCTTAATTTCCAAAACTTTGTTGCTTAAAAAAAGTAGTAAAGAATAACACAATTTTCAGATAGATAAAACACTATATAAAATAACAAAAAAGATCTTTGCTTAGAAATGTTAGTAAGCTATCGATACAAACAATAAATAAAACAACTTCTGAGATCATGTGACAATATCTAACAGTAACGAGGTGTTCTGGTTACAGTTGTAAGGAAGTGCTCAAAACTACACAGAATTGAAAAACAACAGGAGAGGACAATGTGGTTTGGAAAAGCTGAGCCGAATGGAAAGGTGAAGTTATGCTGTGAACTTGTACAGAAGAACAGATCAATCACTCTCCCTAAAAAGACAGATCAATACACAGTAAACTCAGTGAAAGCTGAAATAAAAGATCAGGAATTATTAGCCAGGATCACTCTAATGCAGGTGAAGTTGCCTCTGCCACCTAAAATAGCTTCTTCAGAGCTCCTGAGCATACGTTTGTATGATATTGCTGTATCCTCTGGACAGATCCAGCTGCCCAGGGATCTGTGGGTGCCCCATCCCTGGAGGTGCTCAAGGCCAACTGGATGGGGCCCTGGGCAGCCCAATCTAGTATCAAAGCTGTAGACTTGGACTACTTGCCTTATGATTTGTCTTTCCCTTTCTGCAGTGCAATGAAATAATGTGATAAGGTTGTGTCCTTTATGTAGATTGTAGCTTTTGTTCTCGGCCTCCCAAAGAGAGACTAAAACCATCAGTATTATACGCAATATACATGTCACCAGTGAGCCATACTTTCATTTTTAACTCTCCAAATGTAGCAGATATAACAGCTGTTCTTAAAAGATGCTTCATAGACTTAGTGAAAAACAAATACATACAAAAGTGAACTGAGACTATTGCAACATGAACTAGGATCGTACTGGTGGTGAATGTTTTTCACTGTTTATAGTGCATGATAAGATGTGTTGGCTGGTGACAGAAGGTATGTCTAAAGATGAAGATGAATAGGACAGCACTGTTCCTTACTGTTATTTAAGACTGATCTGGTTTGAAGAGAAGTTAAGATGACTTCCCTGAATTTGATTCTTCATTCAATACATGAATAAACTTTCTCTTGTATTTTTCTTTGAAATAAAACTCTTGAGAAAGCACACATTCTTGTGGCTCAGGAGCAGCTGGGTGATCTAATAGTCTCTTTCACCTTGGTGTTTGTTAATTTACTGTTAGGCAGTGACATAACACATCCTACAGTTAGTAGTAGTAAAAATTCATGGAAGGACAGCAAAAGGTACCTGTCAATGTCGTCAATGTCTTCAATGCCTAACTGCTCACAGAGATAAATATTGGCTGTTCAGGTTACTTAGGAAGGACATAAGAGAGGACAGCTGAACATGAGGAAATACCCAGGGATGGAAGGTTTTCCTTATGACCTTTCAGAAGTACTACAAAGTCAATGTCTTCTGTGATGAAAATTGTTGTTAGCTGTGGATTACCTTGGTCCCGCGAGATACTAGATCAGTATTTTCAGAATAGTGTGTCAAACATGGAACAGCTGCAGCTTTTCCAAAATGGAAGAGAAGCCAAATTATGAAGGTGTCTGTTATTTGTCAGAGCGCCTGGAGGGAAAAAAGCCATTATCTTTTGAAAATTTCACTTAGCTATTGTCAATTTGAGTAACTGGTCCATGAAACTGACATGTACAAGGGCTGCTCTGAAAGTAATGGTTCTTATTTTATTCCACGATGTGAGAGGTGGATGTTGGTGCTATGGCAGTACATGTTGAACCTTCCCACCAATATTCCATTACATTCTGCTGCTGTGCAACAGATGGCAGCAGAGGGGCAGTTTGACAGAATGGCATTTGACATAGAAGTGCATGTGAAGCAAAGGTATGTCATCGAATTCCTCCAGGTGGAATAAAATGTGCCCATTAACATTCACTGATGCTCTTTGAATGTTTATGGAGAACAAAGGGTGGATTTGAGCATGGTGAAGTGGTGGGAGGTACGTTTCAGCAGTGGTGATAATGACAGTAGGTCACCTCCACTGGTGTAGATTTTTACAAGCGTGGCATGCAATCTCTTGCTCATTATTGATGAGAATGTATAGCTGATGGTGGTGACTGTGCTGAAAAATAGTGTTTTGTAGCCGAGAATTTGCTCTATCAAACAGTGTTCTTGTGCTCTTTGTATCTGTTATAGTTTCCATGGAAATAAATAGGAGGCATTACTTTCAGAGTAACTATGTAGTATGCTATCCTCCTCATTGCAGGTGTGCAGCCATAGACTTTGAGTCAAACTGAAGTAATCCCTTTTGAGCTGAAAATGTTTTATGTTCCTTAAGTTTCCAGCTCACCATAGAATCTTAATGTGCAGTAATACACCATAGAACTGATGTATGTTATGGCTGTGCAATCAGACAACCAACTTGAAGCTTCAAAGACTTTAGAATAGCACTTACCATTTCAAAACATATTTGCTATTACTGTTTTCCAGACCAACATATGGAGCTCTACATTTGTCAACATCAAAGCAACTTGGTTAAATGTCATTGCAAAGGTCTTAGTCCTGAAAAGCACTGAGAACTCTTGTTATTTCAGTCATGACTCATTTTATTTTCTGAGTCAGCGGTAAGATTACCTCTGTGGCGAGTAAGTAAATATTGCTGATAGGTGTACAAGTACAAAAGGACTGCATAACACAGATTTTGCTCCTCTTATTTCTATGATCTCCTGACTAGAGGAAATTCAGAAACATGTTTCACCCATTTTGAGTAACTTCAGAGTAAAAGGAACAGCTTGAACTGAGCTTTTTCTCTCACACTTTGTGCTTTTTTTCAAGAAACTGTTTTCCCCTTTTAGAATTATCTAATTGCACTATTTCATTTCAATGTATATATAGAAAACAAAAACCCTTCTTCTTTAACCAAGAAAACCACATTAAGTTTCAATTATAATTTTGTAGTATCTTAGAGAATTTCAGGAGACTTCCAATGCTGTTGAATCACTTTTTTGTCCAGAAGTAAAGCAAAAAGTAATCCACAATACACTTTACCAGTTTTCAGCAGTTTTTCTACAAGCATTCCACGTTTACTCATAGACCAAATACTGACAGATTTTAAGACTTTAGCTTATAAAATACCAGTGGGGAAAGCAATGCCCATTAGTTCTAAATGCTCCAAAAGAGGGGAACTTTTAGAGAGAAAGTTTCTCTCTGTGAAAGGGTGCCTGATCCCAGTGGTCTGTGCAAATGTCATCGCTTGAGTATCTCTGGAATGTTGCTAGGTACTTACTGAGAGCTGGTGAGGAGCATTTGTGCAAGCCTGTACTTTTCTGTCACTTAGGCTGTAACAACTTACATCAGTTTGGTTGAGTTTGTTTTTCTGTAATATTAAAGTTAGCACAAGACAAATGGAAACCCTTGCTTCCAGCTTCTGACTTTTGAATTTTACTTAGTGTCATCATCAATTCAATGTGATATCATGCCTTATTCTCCAGATACTTAAGGGACCATGAGGCAAGACTAGGATCCTTTTAAAATAACATGGAAATAAGTTGTGTATGTTCGTGTATTTCCATTGCTTTTACGACAACTGTCATCTGACATAATTATTTCTAATGTCATTTCCATTAGCTTAGTAAGTGGCTCTTCAGGGCAACAACTGAGAAAGTTTCTTATTTTCTGTTCTGGGTACGATCCAAGATTATGAAAGCTAATAACCCTCTTGGAGAGCAAAATTGAGATAACCTCTGTGTAACCAAAGATGGGAGTCTCTAAGATAATTCCATCTGGAGACAGAGGGTTGCATCTTACTGAGATTTTAGATGCTGCTAGCTATGAAAAGTTGTAGGAACAGAACATGTTTTGATATAGCTGGAAAAATAAAATATCAACACTTGTGCTGGATTCCCGGTTACCCAAGCTGGCCAACAGGTTGATCTGTGAACAAATTGGAAAATAAAAAGCCACTCAAGTCATGCCAATTCTTTCATAGTGTTGCTTACACAGACTGCTCTGTTAATTTAGTGCACAGATATGGCTTGGGGTCAGCCCTGATTCATCCTCCTTATTCCCCATGAAGGTAGGAGGAACAGGCTACTCAAGAATGCCTATATAATTTTAAAGAGAGCTGTGGAAGTGATATGAAATCAGGTGGGAAAAGATTTATACAAACCTTTGTTATATTCTTTTCTTAGACAGGTAGGAGTGCATTGACTTTTCATATATCTTCACATCTCCGTATTTCATATATATGATTTTCCCTGCTCTTCCCTTCAGTCCTAATCAGTGTTGCCACACTATAAATATAAGCCTCAGCTGTTATGTATGTACCAAATCTGTGGAACTGAACACAGTAAAATGTGAAAGTTCAGATCCAAAAGGAAATTCTGATGCTCAGGAAGTCCTTAATCTTTTTTACTTAAAACAAAAAAAAAAAAACAACATTGTTGGGAATTTGGTTTGCCCAGTATTTATACTGACAGCTCTTGCTTTTTCCCCGTTTGATGCACTGATGTGCACGGTATAATCATGGGATATGACTTAGAATGTTCCCCTTTAGCTGAATGAAAATGACACAATCATATTCTGTGATATTAAAGATAAGAAATGTAATGTTGAAGTGAAAATGTCAAATTTGAAAAGTCACAGCTATTTTAAATTTCATTAACAATGTCATAGGGAAGTGTATCGTTATTACTATCAATGCAAGATCAAGTAACCAAATAAATGTGGTTAATAAATTCTAATCATAATAAACATATTTTTACTGAATGACAGCGTGTTTATTTGAAAGGCATAGAGTTTTCACCAGTATTCCTTAGAAACACTTCAGAAAAGAAAGAAGAAAGTAATATAAAGGGAAAATTCATTTTTTGAGATAAAATTCAGGTATATTAAAAACATGCATTTGCTTTATCCAGTGGCAAAAAGTGAGCATATATTTGTGCCTTAAAAGAAATTGCCACTGTATTCACAGATGATTAAAAACTGCTAATCAAAAGACATGGATCCATATGATGATTATTGCTCCAACAAACAGCAGCCCGTTATTGGTTATACTCAAGAATACCTGCGCAGTTTTTGGGATGTGCCCATGAGTACACTCTGATTACTTGCTGTTGTGTCCACAGATGGTCTGGAGACTTATCTGTTCTATGTGTGGCCGGCAGTGCCCAGCAGTATCTTGTTTATCTGTGGCTGTGATTTTGGGGACTGAGTGTTGAGGTGTATTCAAGCCAATGGAGTTCCATGTGCTCATGTGGCTGGCACCCAGCGGGTTAAATGGTTGCATGGCCATCCAAAATAATCCGTTGTGAAAAGAAAATCTCAGCATATCTAAAGCTGCTGTAGTTTTTCTTCACAGAAGTGAACATCTATGACTCCTGTTGACTCCAAGAACATAGTGTTACTCTGTGGTTACAAATTTTAGAAGACTTCCCTAAGGAAGTTTTTTCCTTTGGCATCAAGAAGGCCAAGATCTGCCCTGTAGACCATTAAGTTCAGAGTATGGCCCAGGGTAATCAGAGCTGAGGATGATACAAGCACTCAACTGGCAAGGAGAAAAGTGTACAAATGTGTATGATAAGTATTGTAGTTAAAAATCATTTTCATTTGCCGTATTTCATGAAAAAATCAATCTGATCTTATGTGTCAGAGAAAATTGAATGCATTAGAAAATTCTAAAAATCATTTACCTTAAGTGGTTTGCCACTATAATACGGATGTAATTTTAATTTGATCAGAAAGGCACTTCCTTAGTCTTGCTAACTTGATACAGCACTTCTGCAGAGGAAAGGTCAGAACAGCTCTGTTTCAAGGTGTTTGAGCTAATCATTTTATTAACGGTGACTTTTTTCTTCCTTTCCTCTGGGAAATAAACATTTTTCACTCCGTTTAGTAGTCGTCGTCTTTAGTCTTCTGCCTTTTCCTCATCCGTTTCTCTGAAATTGCAAACCAATTTACTTATCAAGCAACCATTCTCCAATTTCATATCTAAAAGCTTTTTTTAATTACCATGAGAACACTCATGCTAGATATTTTCACCATTTTCTTTTTTTACTTTTATTATTTGGCAATAAGAAGTGACTGATAAAAATTATATTCTTACAATGGGTGCGATTTTTTTTTTTAGCTTTCAAGCAGTACAATGTGCCATATTTAACTTTTTAAATATTAACACATTTACACATTCTGTGGTGATTCTATGATACGTGTATTTCCCAAAGGTACTCTATCAAATGTTGCAATCTAAAATGGATATAATTTAAATCCTTTTGATATACTCACTCAAGGGATTTACATCTAAATTTTAATCTCTGTTTTTGCTTTCAAAGTGAGATTCCAGGTGGTACATCTGTAATGTACACCCTAGGAAAGTTGACAGCTACAATTAGCAGCTGGATGAAATGTTCATTTCAGACCCTTCTTGCTTTGTGAGCAGCTAGACTGGCTTCTCTATGTAACCGATACCACTGTTACTTTGCCGATTTAATCCAAATAAAATGCAGAACCAGTTCTTAAAGTGTGTGTGAGGAGTGAATATATGAAGATGGGAGCTGCCAGTGGTGGAAGGGGAAACCCTTCCTCTGTACGTATATGTGGATGGCAGGCTGGGATCCCATGTTGCAAAGGAGAAATAAGCCTTCTGACAGCATAGGCTCCATGGGAATTGCACAACAACTTGGTAAAGTTGTGCTGTGAAAAAGAATGCCTCTCCGTAGACTTTCAGAGATTTAAGTCCAGATGGATTTTCTAGTTCGCACTTCTAATTTTAAATGCTTTTTTAAATCCTTCTTGTTTTAAACCAGTGTAATTTCTCCTTGATTTTTCTCCCGTGGCTGTGTGTTACAGCTGTATTTGCTTCTCTCTTGAATACACTCCTTCGATTGCCAGAACTCTCGTACCCTTGCGACTCACAGCTTATTTTACAAAAAACATTGCTGAAGAGCTTGTAACCCTTGGACATGTGAATGTGTACAGAAAAGAGAGCAGAGAGGGAGAAAATGTTCCAGCCTAAGACACGAGAGAGGGAAAGGATCAGGACACTGTACATCATGGCCCTTACTGATAAAGAAACCCTTTACAATTATTACTGTATCTCCACTATTACAGTTTTCCTATTATAAACAATAGCAATTGTACCACAAGAGGGAGCAGGGACACGGTTTATTTTTCACTTTGCTTTCTGACTATCCCAAAATCTAAGGGAGGTCTCTGCAGGTCTGAAACCAGAGGCTGCGAAGGTGCAGGTTGGATAATAGGAAGAATCTCTTGCCAGAATGAGTGGTAGTGTATTGGCACTGGCTGCCCAGGGAGGTGGTGGAGTTGCCATCCCTGGAGGTGTTCAAGAACCGTGGAAGTGTGGCACTGTGCAACATGGTCGGGGGTATGGTAGGGATGGGTTGGACCGGATGATCTTAGTGGTTTTTCAAACCTTAATGATTCTATGAAAGATGCTTCAGATCCGCAGATAGATAATTGGCTGGCGCACAATTCAAGAAGTTAACGGAGAAGCAGTTGCTCAGCTCTAAATAATGGCAGAGATATTACAGCGTATTTGTAAATTTAGGCATATTCAAAAGTTAGGCAGCTATCAAACAGATTTAGCTACAACACTTTTAAGGAGGCTCCTTGTCCTCTGTACACATTTATATCCTCACCTGTAGACTGGCACCCTAGATCAAATTTTTAATTTTACAGGAAACAGATAACCTAAATCCATAACATTTCAATTTAGCTTGTTTACTCATCTGTCTAAGGTTCATGGAGATGACATACCAAGATTGTTAAGATGAACGAGTGGCTGATTAAGAGTTGTATTCTCATATAGAAACAAAGTACCTGAAGTAACTGAAGCATTAAACTCATAAAATATATTTTAATTTGTATGTTGCAATTTTGTTTGTTGTTAAGAAGACTAGATTGGTTGCAAATCCATTTCCCCTCTGCCACTGAATACATAGAAATGATCTTAATTCAACAAATGTGGTAGACACTGAAGTCAGTAGCAATTCTGAAAACATTTTCTATTAGAAAGGCAAGACCTTTATTTGGAAAATAAATATGATATAATAAATATAAACTCAGTTAAGTATATATTTATCTTTTCTAATGTGAATTTTGGCCAGAAAGATATGTAAACGCATCACCAGTCAAGTGGCATAGATTTTCTGTTTGATGTGAATAAATATCAGGTTATAAAATAAAGCAAAGTACTACTTATTTAAATCAATCGGTAACATTGAAACGGATACAAACTCACCAGGGACTTGCTTTAAAACTGGAGAACAGAAGAAAGTTTCCAAATGTCAAATGAAATGAGACCATTATAAAACCTGCTAGTGGGAATAATGATCTCAAAAATATATTCCTCAATTGAAGGCAGAACATCAGAAACAGATTTCCAGTTCTGTTTCATGTAGTTGCTTGTGACACCAGCAAACAGGACTCTCTATCCTAAAAGACATCTTCCAGCCTCTTGTTTCTTGAGGTCCTTGAAAAGTGGGTCACTGTCTTAAACATCTTTCGGCACCATTTGTTTGACCTCAGTTGTTTCCAGGAAAAAATACTTTTGCATTAATCTCTCATTAATTTTACCCCGATTAATATTTGCATCTTACTTTGCGAGTGTTCCTGTTGATTAATGTTGCTCTCTTTAGCAAGTAAGATCTCAAATTGACATAAATTCAGCAGTTTTGATAATTTTTATGAGCGAGACAGAATTTCACAGTGAAAGTGACCTTTTTTTTTTCTGATGATTTTTACAAAAACTTTCCAAAAAGCATTGCTGGCAGACACAGCCCATCAGTTTTGGCCAACTGTGAATTCACTCAATCTGTGGATCATTTCTCACCTGTAGCACATCTTTGTTTGGGGACTGTGTTCCCAGAGATGTCTGGACTCGGCACAATGCAAAAATTAGCAAGTTTCAATGAGCTATTGAAAAAGTAGAATAAGTTTTCTTTCCTTTCAATTCTTCTTCTTGGCCTTTGCAATGAAATTTGATTCTGCATCCTGTGGTAGTTTGTTCCATAGATGATGCCTCAGAATGGAGTTAGTTGCTGTGCACCAGAGAGAATCCCATTTTTAGCTGGAATACAACAAACTCTGTTTGCCAAAGTAGTTTTAGTTAAATTAACTGTAATAAAAACTCTTGGATTTCCCTCTCCTCTCCTTTCCTCTTCTCTCCTCTCCCTATTCAAATACTTCTACTTTGTCCTTTGTTAACACAGTGCCAATTTTCTTAGGTAGGTTAATGGACATACAATTTATTAAAACAGAATTATCTGAAACTTTTCCTTCATTTATTCATTAAGTAAAAAAACCAAACCAAACCAAAACAAAAACACCTTGAGGTGTTTTTTTTTTTTTTCCCCCATAATTACTATTCCAGCCTGACTGGCATGAATCCGCCTTATCCTTGTATTAATTGGATGACATTCTGATGGAGTAAGTGGCCTCTTACAGAAAAAAAATTATTTGTACTCCTGGCCAGGCTGATTTTCTAACCTTTACACAGTGATGTCTAATCATTATTAATGCTGACTTACTGTCTTGAAAGAAAAGGGAGTAATTTAATATATAAAAGATCACATGGACTAGGGAATGAAGAAGACATTGATGAGTAAAGGAGTAATGCTATTTTCCTCCTTATTTCTATTAATTGTCTGTTGATTCAGCTGGTAAATGTTTCAAATGTAGGTGATATTACCCACTTTTATTAAGAATTGTCACTGTTAAGATACTGTAATTTCTAAAATATTAAATCTTAATCCTCCACGCTGCTTAAGTTCTGTCTGCTAGCTGGCACCCAGCCAGCCCTTAGCCATAATTTTCACTTAGCAAATTTTGCTAATGTTTCAGAAACATACAGAGAGCTCATCAGAAGCAGTGAAGGAAGCCACATTTACTCATTCAGAGGGCAGTGCAAAAACGCACCCCAAACACCTAAATTATCAGTAGAAGCTTATTGAAACTGCTATTTATTTAGGATGTTTTGCTATCAGTTGGTATGCTGATAGCCTTTGCAATCACTATGCAAATGAAATTAGCAACAATGAAGGATGTGGGGCAACATGTCACATTCTGAAAGAATCAGCTATCTTCAGGCTAATCCTTTTTGTAGTTAGTCAGTCTTACTGAAGACCCTAAAGGCAGAGAAGGGCAATTTCTGCATGTAGGGGGCAGTATGGCAAAAAGTGATCTATGTTTAAACAAAGTCATAGAATCATAGAACTGTAGAATGGCTTGGATTGGAGGGAACTTCAAAAATCATCTAGTTCCAGCCCGCTGCCATGGGCTGCATCACCCACCAGCTCAGGCTGCCCAGGGCTCCATCCAGCCCGGCCTTGAGCATCTCCAGGGATGATGCACCCACAGCTCTCTGGGTAACTTGTGCTAGGGCCTCGCCGCCCTCAGAGTAAAAAATTTCCTCCTAATATCTAAACTAAATCTTCACTCTTATAGTTTAAAACCATTTGCCTGTGTCCTATCACTCTCAGACCGTGTAAACTTCAGTTTATAAGCTCCTTTTAAGTACTGAAATGCATCAGTGAGGTCGTCTTGTACCCTCCACTTCTCCTGACTGAACAAGCCCAACTCTCTCATCTTTTATTTATAGGAGAGGTGCTCCAGCCCTCTGATCATCTTTGTGGCCCTCCTCTGGACTCAGCCGTGTCCTTCTTGTTCTGGAGCCCCAGGCCTGGATGTAGTACTCCAGGTGGGGCCTCACAAGGGCAGAGTAGAGGGGGACAATCTCCTCCCTTCCAGCCCCCCATTTTTGATGCAGCCCACAGTACTGTTGGCCTTCTGTGCTGCAAGCGTACAGTGCTGGCTCATGTCCAGCTTTCTGTCCACTGTGACCCACAAGTCCTTCTTTGGAGGGCTGCTCTCAAGGAGATCTTCTGGGGTTGCTCCGGCCCAAGTGCAACACTTGGCCTTGTTGAACCTCATTAGGTTCATATTGGCCCACTTTTCAAGCCTGTCCAGGTCCCCTTGAATGGTGTACCTTCCTTCTATTGTATCAAGTGCACCACTCAGCTTTGTGTCACCTGCAAACCTGCTGAGAGGATTTAAGCTAATCTGAAACAGAAACAGAAATAAACAGTAAGAGACGATGACATATAATAGAGAAAAAGAATCTACAATATTAAATTCTTTCAGAATTGTTACAGAGAAGTATATGGAAAACCATTAATCTCTCTCACTCTTATATATGCTTGATTAATATATCATTTATGACTTTTCATGGAGCAAAGGTTATTCAAAATATTGGTTTCCTGGACACTTGACATATGCTGTCTGGGAATAGAAGGGGACTAGAGTGCTGTAAAATAGAGAGCATTACCATCATTTGACTTTAAAGTCATGCAGCATTGGAAATTTTATGTCATTGTATTATATGTAAAAAAGAAATAGCACCGAATGAAAGTATGTAAATGGGGCAAAGAGAAGCTGTGTCTTCAGTGGAAGATGATGTATTTGGGATTCAGGGCAAGCCTTTCTCAAGCTGACTTGACTATTCAGAATGGAACAAGTTTCAAATCCACCTCAGAACTTAGAAAATGATGATATTAAATATAAGAATTGAATGCTTCACTATTGTAAAAATTTACACTACTTGAGCTTCTTTTCTCTGGTGTCTGGGACTGACAAGTCATGTGATCCCTTAGATTTATGACTGCCTGCCTTTCTTAGGGCAATAGAAGGCATTTACACTTAATGATGATGTAACTTTAACATATTGCCCTAATTACTACTGTAATAGTCTTGGATGAAGCTGCTCAGAATATAACCATTTTTTTTTTTATCAAAGACAGAGGGATTTAGAATTCTTTTCATTCTACGTGTAACTATATTAGAAACATCGGTTTCCAGTTTGAATCTGTGTAGTTTTGGTTGGTCTATTTTTTTGCTTCTAAAACTTGTTTTGTCTGTGGGTGCATAAATTGTTATTTGATGTTGGATCTGGCGATGGAAATGTTGGGTGAAAATCCACTTTAGTCAGATTTTGATGACTTTGTATCCAGTACATCATCTGTTGCCATGGAAAGGTCGTGAAACATTGGAAGTTTCCTTTATATCTCTTCCTCTTAAAATTTCATCAAAGCTAACAGAGACCAATGGAACATGTTAGTTTCAACAGGCCAGCATGTTTTGCAGAAAAATCTTCTAGAAAGTTCTACTCCTGAGCTGATAAAACAACAAAAAAATGCATTTTATTTCTGAAAAAGACTGTTATCATCATGCTTTTCAATGTATTGTTTTCCGAAAGTGATTTAGTCTTTCCATGGAGGGCTCTTTGAACTGCAGTGATCATTTTAGCTTTCTAAAGTAATGATCAGCATAATGGAAACTAAGCTGTTCACTGTTTAACTGAAAGAGATTGGGTGATTGTTTCCTAGGAAACAGGAAAGAAAAGGTTTGGATGTTTCTTAAAATATAAAATACATGCATACACAGTGGCTTATAGTCACGTGGTAAGAATATGTGCCACAGATAGCATAATTACTACCAGAAATGACAAAGTATGGCATGAATGTTTTCTGAGAAATCTCAAAATCATTCTCATTCCAGAAAAGGATGTTTAAAATTTCTTTCAGTAGTTGAAATCCATGACAGACTGGAATTAAGACCTGCGTGAAGGAAAATTTTGGCCTTCCTTCTTAAAAGAGTAACGACAGATCAGGACTTAAGGCCCTCTCTGAACATTTCAGCCAGTGGCAAACATGTACCAACACTGAATTTATTTCTGAGTTAGTTGATGTATAGCAGAAGAGAATATCTTTCTTTCCTCCAGAGCTTCTGAGTGGTGAGGGCTTGAGTCAAGAAGAGAACAGTGGAAGAAAACAGCAGAATAGGAGAGAAGAATAAGAGAGAAAAGCTTTGGGGGGATGCCAAAAGCTTGTGCTCCTGTGGTTGTCAGAGCAGGAGGGGGTGAAGATAGAGATTTATTGATGGATCATCTGTCCACAAAAGCACTTTCCAACCTATTATAACTTCTGTCCGAGAGATGGTAACAACAGCTGCCAGAAAGATACTCCAGGGCACTACTATAAGAAGAGTAACTTGCAGAGTCTTAGGTGTTTTGCTGCCCATGGCAGCTACCTGCTGTGACCGTGCTTCAAGCTAGACTTTGATCTGCACTCAAATGCATCCTATCTGTAATTCAGTGTATCATAAAGCAAGCTAAACTTTTCAGGTAGGAAACTGTGAAGAACGGTCATAACAAAATCTTCAGTGACATCCTGCAAAAGATTGTCTGCTTTTGCAAATAGTTCTCAAATTATGGAAAGCTTTGAAATTTTCTGCTTTCATTTCAGGTTTACAAAAAAGTGTGCCAGACGTTTTTTCCTCTTTTCTCAAGCATATCACTTGATATAATTAAAGACAGTCTCTCTCTCCCTGAAGGTTCACTTCACTTGCACTGAATCACATCATTGCTGAAGTTGGTATGGACCTTTCTAAAGTTAAAATAAACAACATCCACTGCTCTTTCATGATCCACCAAGCCAGTTATGTACTGGACAAAGCTTTTGCATTGGTCAGTGTGATGGCAGAGATCCATGCTTCCTTATATCTAGACGCCTTCATTTCGTATGTTTGGAAATGGTTTCCAGGAGGACTTGCTCCATCACGTTCTCAGGGATTGATGTAAGGCCAACCTCTCTGTACTTCCCTGGATCCTTCTTCTTGTTCTTGAATATAGGAGTGTCATCTAATTTCCTCCAGTCCTCAGTATCCTCTCCTGTTTGCTACAGCCTCTCAAAGATAATTAAGAGTAGCCTCACTATGACATCAGCCAGCTCCCTAAGCATTCAGGGATGCATCCTTTGAGAGCCCGTGGGATTACGTATGTCCAGCTTTATCAAATGTTCCCTAATAAGATTCTTCTCTTCTTTGATCCTGACTTTCTGGTCTCAGGGGCCTGGGATTCCTGAAAGCTAGGATTCCTGAAAGCTAGGATTCCTGAAAGCCAGTACCTTGGCATTCCCCATGTTCCTTTTCAGCTTGTACTCTCTCATTCAGAGGCTGGCATGCATTTTCCACACATTTTCCCTAGTCTTCCTTTTGCTGTAAATATTACTGTAGAAATTCTTCTCATTTCCCTTCAAGTACCTTGCAGGATTCCTCTCCAAATGGGTTTTGGCTTTGTTAACCCTATTACATTAATCATTGCTATATTCTTCCCAGGTCACCTAGCCCTGCTTCCACCTCTTGTACATTTCCTTTACTTGATTTCTTGCTCATCAGAATGAATAGTTCTTGAGCTTCATGACTGTGGTCCTTGTTTTTGCCTTACTCTTTCCTGCCAGGATGCTAAACTCTGCTATCTCACATTCACTGCAGCAAAGTCTGCACATCCCCAATCAGTTCTTCCTCGTTAGTAAGCATCAAGTCCAGCAGAGCTTTTCTCCTCTTTGTTTTCTTGATCAACAAACCAAGGAGGTGTCCGTCAATGCACTCTAGAAACCTCCTGAGTTGCCTGCACTCTGCTGTGCTTTCCCTCGTGTAGATATCAGAGTAATTTAGTGCCCCATGAGGACCAGAGCCTTCAAATTTAAGGTTTTTTACATGTATGTGATCAAGCTTGCCTGTGGACCATCACCTCTCTCCTGGTTATTCCTAGTTCAAAGCTCCCCACACCATGTTGACCATCCTGTTGGCAAAGATGCTTTTGCCTCACTTAGGTGGATCCTGTCTCTTTCCAGAGGTTGTTTTCCTGAGCTGGGGAAGCTGTACCTCATTCTGGCCTGCCCTGATCCCTGGACTTGTCTTCCCAGCCCATGTGGTGAGCCCCCAGGGAGTCCTGACACCAGCCAAGGGGTGAATCCAGACCTGTCGTTAGGTAGGAAATGAGAACAGTTTGTAAATAAGCTTTATAACTGTATTTGAGAGTTTATGAATACCACTTGATTTATTTTAAATAATCATTTTAAAAGTGAGAAAATGGGAGAAAACAGTAAATAAAGTTTTGGTGTTCTGTTTGCATCAGTACGTTATCAGAGAGGCAGTGATAACTTCCTGTTCCAAATTTTTAGCTACAGTGAATATGAGATAACTGGACTTGGCTTAACCCTAACCTGAAACCAGTCCCACTGCCACGTGTATGAAGGGCTGAGAATGTCCAGGGCATGGGTAGCTTTTACAGCTCTGATTATCTGCTATAACCTGATAAGGCACTCTTGCTTGATTATGAAATTAAGCACCTCTAGTACTGTGAAAAACAAGGCAATATTTACTTCAACTGATTTGTCTTGAAAGAGGCAAATCAGTGAAAAAAAGGAATTAGAAATCTAATTTAAATCCTAGTATATCTCACCCTTTACTTTGGTATTCTCGCAAGGCATTCTTAGTCTCATTAATACTGTATTTAACAGGAGAAGCTGTTAACTTCTCAAATAACAAAATGATTATAATTTCCTCCTGAAAACAATAAAAATAATAATGTAATCCTTTTGCTGTTGTTGTTGTGTGCTTTATAAGATCCTCTCAGTTGAGACTGCACTGATTTAGTCTCAGTGGTGTTGTCATAGTGAGTGTTGAATGAATAATGAACCAAGAACCATTTCTTATTAATATTGTTTCTAACATCTTTTGGTCTTTGCTCCTTTACTGTCTGCCACTTGCTTGCTAGAATGGGATGCCGAGAGCTATGAAGCTGAAGAGCTGTGGAGAGCAGGAGGTACTGTAAGCACTGTCCCCAGAGATGGAAAACAGCACAAATCTTGTATATTCAGGTGTATTTTAGATCAGCAGGTTTTTTCTTTGTGTTAGCTCAGCACCTTCATGATGTGCAACTCCTGAGCAAGCTCGCACTGAGACGGGCCCTATTTGACCCAGTTCTAGATGCTATCCTGCTGTAGAAAAAAAAAAAGAAAAATGGGGGTGGGTTTTTTAGTTTTATTTTTTGTTTTTTTTTGTTTGGTTGGTTGGTTGGTTTTTTTGCATTGTGCCATTTGTCCCTGCAGGATGAGCAGAAGTAAAAATTCTTTTCCTCGATATCAAGTTTTCTATTTTTCTAGATAGAATAGATCGTGTATTTTTTTTTCTTTCCCACAGAATTACTGAGAATTTCTCTTCCCTGGACTAGTACTTATCCTGCTTTTCTTTTTCCTTGTGATAAGTGGTTCTGGAACCTTTTTGGAGTTACAGATCTAGCTCCTCCATTAATCCAGTTTATTTTATAGGACAAAAGGTAATGGCCTTAATTTGCACCAGGGGAGTTCCATGTTGGATATGAGGGAAAATTTCTTCTCCGAAAGAGTGGTCAGGCACTGGCACAGGCTGCCCAGGGAGAGGGTGGAGTCACCGTCCCTGGAGGTGTTCAAGAGCTATGAAGCTGTAGTACTGAGGTACATGGGTTAGTGGTATGGTGGGGATGAGTTGGGGTTGGACTAGACGATCTTAGTGGTCTTTTCCGACCTTAATGATTCTGTGACTGTATGATTTATGAGGTCGATGTTTATTTTTACTCCAAGCTTAAAAAAAATGACATTCAAGTTAAAATAAGTCCAAATACTCTAACACTTTATTGGATATTTCTGTATTTTAAAAAGAGTTTAAAGAAACTTCATTAAGCAGCCATTCAATAAGTCATTTTCTTGGCCTCATTTCCTTTTTTATCAACATTTTGCATAATTTTGCAGAAGTAGCTTTTGGTTTTGACTTCAACATAGCAGTTTCTGGTTAAATTTATTAAATATTTCTTATACTGGTTGATTTCTTATACTGCTAATCAAGCTGTCAAAATTTCTGTGCGTTCTACACATGCATGAAGCATTGCTCAGTTTATATATTAGGGTTTGTGGCATATGGTTAAATATGTATGCATTTAAATGCCTTAATACACACACAAACACATGTATGTATGTTCTTGTATGTGTGTATGTGTATATGTCTAAACTCATTTATGAAAAGACGTGTTAAAAAAAAAAAAATCAGTATATTCCTCTAAAAGTTTTCCAGGCATCATTGGGTTTTCTATAGTCTCGAGGTCATTTGGAAGGAAATTCTTTCATTAATTATAACAGCAGTGTTTAAACTGAGTTTAGCTCTACAGTTTTCATGTTTTGCTGCTACATAGCCTTTCCTCTGTTATTGCAAAGTGGGAGTCTTTCTGGAATAACTTGAAAGATTTATTTTTAAAGGAAACTGTAATTATGCATGTGTCAAGGAACTATCTTAGCAGAAGTAGTCCTCTCCAAAGATTTATTCTAATTATTTGCTTTAACTTCCTGTAAAAAAATATAGATATCTACAATATCTTTTCAACCTTAAGCTTGAGAGCTATATAATTTCCTATTAAAAAAACAAAGTAAATCACACATTCCAGCAGCCAAACACATTTGGCAACATGTGTTTCATGTGTTTCATGATGTAACGTCACCATAAAAAAACAACTCAAAATGAAATCCCAATACTAAATTTGAGAAAAAAAAAAAACACGGTAAAGAACGCATTTTCATTTTCATTAATATTTCACAAACAAAGCATCGCAATCTGAAAACTTGATGTTATTCTTAATTGACATAAAAAGAATAAAGTTCTTGGGCATCCTTAAATTGGCCTAAAAATCCCTTTTGACCATTTTTTTAATAGAAACACACACGCTTGTATTTTCAAGTGTATTTGTGTGCGTGTGCATGTCTACTTGTGAATATATACAATTATGATTTAATGTCTTGCACTTTATTAATGTAGAATTATTTGTATTCATCTCTAACAAAGTCAGTGAAAACAAAGGAAATTTTCTCATGACTGAATATCGGAAGGTGTTGAAATACTTTCAGTTTTGGCTGTATGCAGAGCACCTCCTACTATCTGCAGTCTCAGACAGGACTTACTCAGAACCATGAAGATAGAACACAACTCCAGTCTTTATGTAGTGTTCTGGCTAAATACTGTGTTGCATCACTTCCAAAGATCATAGAATCATAGAACGGTTTAGGTTGGAAGGGACCTCAAATATCATCATACAACTTCAGCTGCCCAGGGTCCCATACAACCCAGCCTTGAGGACCTCCGGGGATGGGGCACTCACAGCTCTCTGGGCAGCCTGGGCCAGGGCCTCACTCCGAGTAAAGATCACGTTCAGAATCAGTGATTAGCTGATGGCTGTTTTCTGTCTGTAGTTTAAATTATCTGATAAAAGTCTTTATTCCGAGTCGAAGTCATGCCTTAGGAGATAAAGCATCTGTACAAGAAAAGAATGTGGAGGTGCAAGAAGAAACCAATAGTGGCCATTCTTGTCTTAACGTGAGCTGCAGAGCAGAACCATTGTGTAGGCAGAGTAGAAAGGCAGGAAGATAATTCAGGATGGCTGCACATTAAATTTATTCTCTCCGACATGAAGCTGCCATCTATAACTAGCAGCATTATCATGGCAAAGTCAGCACACACAAAGCAGTCCCATCTCAGAAAGAGATTTCTCAGCCAACATTACCTGGCCCCTGATGGATACACAGTTTTGTTGGCATAAAAGTGTCTTCTCTCTTTCCTGGCAACAGCACAAGTTCAGCAGGTGGCTGGGTGACTGTTCATGGACATGGTTCTTTCAGATGTCATTTTTATTCTTTTCACCTCAAAACATCAAAAATTGGACCCAGTTTTATGTAAATAATGTATGTAAATAAGATTTTCACATCAATGCTGTGTTGGTTTCTTCTACTCTTCACAGATCTGATGTGCCTGTCTTTGTTCACACATAAAAAAAAGCAGTTTGGAAAAGGAAGCAGAGACTGACTTCTAAAGAATTCAGATGAAAACTGATCTGCTTCTCCCTGCTCTGCTTTAAATCTTAAAAGTCAGAGTACATTATTATACCAATCAACCTGGGACTGACTTGAGCTAGACATAGTCCCTTAAGAAAAAATAAACGCCATTATGAATCTGTGGCATTCTTTTCGTACGTTTCTATGAATATATTAATTTATTCAAATTATGAAATAATACTTGTGTTTATTTCTTACTGCTTGCTTTGCAATGAATTTCATGCTGCCTCCAGTTAGCTGTACACTATTCTCTGCTATAGATGCTCTAATGGGGGAATGGACTTGAGAAATGACAATGCCTACCAAAAGCAGAGACTTTATGGATCCAAGGATCCAAATATTAAATAAGGGATCCAAGTTCCTTACAAGGCCACCATGTTATCCACTCTCCAACAACAAGAGAACATATAAATAAAAGCTGACCAGACATTTTCTGACATTTTGTTGAAGGTAGCAGAAGAAGCATTAACAAATGATTTGTTAATGCATCTGGATTCAGCAGTTTTAGTCAAATCCAACACAAGCTTCATTCAAAATAAAATAGCATGAATCAAGGATCTTGTTTCCATGCTTTCTCCTTCACACCACGCAAGGGCTCTTTCTGAGGACTGTGTTTGGAGAGTGGGAATAGCAGATTATATACATGTAAATTCAATAATTATGTAAGAGAGACTTTTGTTTCTGTTTTGTTTATTATACGTATTATTTTATTTCAGAAATAAGACTGACTGCAGTATTTTGCTGTATGTGTCCAGTGATATAGGACCAAAAAGTACTACTGGAATACAAACAAAGCAAGGCTGTTGTAGATACACTAAAGCAGAAGTCATCACTGAGTATCAGCACATGAGAATTAACATACGAGTATCAGAGAAAATCTCTGTGATTATCTAGCATGCACTTAGTGCAGTCCTTATAATAGGATGTTCAGAAATAAAAATGACAGTAAGACATTGCTATAACAATAAGTATTTCAGGCTAATTTTGTTTCTGTGAAAGAATGCTGATAATTAGACATCAGTAGTGGCAACTATTAGAGGCATCAGTTTGAAACTTGAATGACAGCATCAAGTCTTGGTGTCTTCTGCAAAGAGCAATTCAGCCTTGTTGTTAAGCTTTTGTATATATAAGAGAAATAGAGATTGGTGTGATTGTCTTAATGTTTGATTTCATCCTACTGAATGATCCCAATCAAATGCTTCTGCTATTAGCAGACACTTACTAACTCAAACAAATCGGTGTTCTCCATTCTAACATCCACCTTTACAAGTGGTAAAGCTAATGACTATGATATAACTGAAATGCAGTCTATTCATCCCTTCTTTCTTTTCTGTTCTTCAGGAATCTATTTTTAAAACCATCTGCTGTTGTTAATATGGGGTAGGATGTCCTTTAATGAGCTGTGCAGAAGATGAATGGCTTCCTAAGAATCTGTGATTTCAAGCCAAACAAATCCTCACATAACTCCCTGTGAATCAGAAATACTTTGGGGTGTCTATCCATGAAAATTAACTCTATCCCAGCCGAAACCAGGACAGTCAGCACCAATATATTCAATAAGAGCCACTGTGAATTTGGATGTTCTTGCATAGATGTAGCAGGGAAGTGCGTAAGAACCTGCTTGTAGATCTTCAGAAAAATTACATTTTTTCCCAGAACAACAATTAGTAATGCTGTTAACACTTAACTAAGTGATCCAAATACACCTTTTTTTTTTTTTTTTTTTTTTCCAATTAAAGAAGTAGTAACTTCTGGGATAGACTAAGAATTATAAAAAACTCAAAAGATGAAGACAGTCTGTATTTCAACAGTTATTTTAAAATTTTGCAGTTGTATTGGAAACAGGTTAGTGTGGGAATGAAAGCACCCAGAATACAATTAGGGTGTTGTAGACTGAAATTGACAAATAGTCATTTATTATAAGTGGCTTTTCAGATAAGTGGGGTAAGTGTCAGGAGGGTGAGCAGCAAATTATCTATGAAGCAAGAGCACAGTCCTGCTGATGGTCATGTGTCAAATTTGCTACTGTAAAAACGGAAACATTCATGTGCTCATCAGTATCAAAGTAGGTCAAATGCTGCATTTCTGGATAATGCGAGATGGAATTACTTTTAAAAATGCCTAACTGAGGGGAACAAATCCTATTAGAAGCAATGGAACCTCCTGAGTTACTCAGGTTCGATGCCCAAAATTATTTTGACAATTAACTTCATTGATATCAAAGGGATGTGGAACCTCCATATCTTTGAGGACGTTTTGTTAGCTATGAAATTCTGTATGTGAGCAAAATATTTAATTATTTCAATTTTGTAGTGGCATTGGCTTTAATCACACTATTATCATATCAAGAGTTATTTGTGAAGTTATTCTGTAGACAGCCTTGCAAAGTGAAAGTGTAATTCTTGTTGTTGTTGCTATTTATTTTAATGAACAAAAATGGTGGGAAAATTATGCATAATGGTATTTCAGAGAAAAGAACTAATCAATATTTTTATTTGCCCAGCTATTCCCACTGAGATAGTAATCCTTCTCATAACATAAATCTCTTCGTGTCATGGCAGCTTTTAAGTGATTTCCTGTGCTGTTTGCTGTTGCAATGGGAATAGCTCAGTAATTCCAAAAGAGCTTCTTTATTTAAAAATCACTTAGAATAGAGGAGTCTGTGGGGACCTGGATTCATGAAACCCCATGAGCCTCTCTAAGCTCCAATGAGGGAGGCTTGCGTGTCTGGATTATTTCTTATTCTTCTTGAGGAAGATTACTTTTGTGGAGAAAAATATGTAAATACAAGCCTGAAAATGTTTCTAGTTAATTTTGGCCACAGCTAGACAAAATCCAGTTGCCACCAATAGAGTGCTAGTGTGTACAAAACCTCTTGGCCATGTCTTTAACAGGAAGTATTTCCTAGTATTATGCTCTAGCTTGAGCAGGAGTTCCTTACAGCAACAATGCCGGAGTAAAGGGCAATGTTTGATTTTCTCTGTAATGAAGGATGTCAGAGCAGATTATTGGTATTGTCCCTTCCAGCTCTCACGCCTCAGAAGTGACACACTTGCGTGACCAGACAATGAAATGTGTGCCCAGCTCCTTTGCTGCTTGCTGGGGGCATCCCATTTCTGATACACCTCCACTCTGCTGTAGTTGTGTAAGCAGGGAAGACTGCAAAGAGTGAGGACTTACGTACTGCCCAGTCCTGAGGGTTTAGCAACAACAGTACATAACAACATCTCACCATGTCTTTCTTTCTGAGGGCCATGGGTTAGTGGGCATGGTGGGAATGGGTTGGACTAGATGATCTCAGTGGTCTTTTCCAACCTGAATGATTCCATGATTCTGTGATTTTTTCTTTCTTATTTTGTAGTCCCAATGCACCGTCTAGGACAAAGATGATGAAAAGTGGTTTGTTTCCTTAATCTTGCTGGATGATTGGTAGGGTATAGAAGAACACAGAAGTACCAGGTTTGCAATCAGTTTTTAACTGCGCTAAATTGATTTGAATGCATGATCTGGAGGTACACTTATACTGATAAAGGTAACAGGTTGAGGCGTTGGCTTAATTCTATCCCAGTTGTTAGATTGTTAGAAAACCTGTAGCATAGTTTTGACTCATGGCAACCAGATTAGCTAAACTTTAGTCCAGCTTAGAGGACAGCATGCTTCAGACACTGTTTCTAATGGGTGGTCTGGATCCTCTTTTAAGAGAAAGACTGCTTAGATGTCAGATGTTACTTCTGCAATGTCAGTTGTCCCCAGGACCATGGAAGAAACACTAGCTTGTTTAGTTTGGTAGCAAAGACATGTGGTATTAAAGTTATTCTATCAGTGAGAAGAATGTTAATTGTGTGTTTGTAAGATCTCAGGTTTTCTAGGTTGACTGATCTCTGCACTATATACCCTCTCTGATAACACATTCTAAAGTAAAATGAATGTAGCTAAATGGCAACTGCAGCAAAAACTGCTGTGTGCCAAGCACTTGGGTACCACTGACGCCATTCTGGTCTCCAGTATTTTCTCCCACATTTGCACTAAATGGGGAAACAGTCCTGTTTTGGGTGGTACAGTGGCTGGCAATACTAGCCTCAGGTATGCTGCCTGGACCACTTCCAGGTTGCTCAGAAGGGAGCTGGGAGGTTGCTGTCTGCTCCAATCAGGTCAAGTTGCCAGAAGGTGTTGTGAAGGGACAGCTCTCCATCTGGACTAATTTAAAGATGAAAAAATGTGTGAGGTTTCATAAAAATGAAAGTAAAGAGAAAGATCCTACAAGTCATCCGAAATTTGGGTTCCCAAATTTATATGTGGGTTCTGCATACAGTTGTGCACTAACACAAGGTGAGAGATTGCTGTGTAGTAGTTATTGATAAGTTAGCAAAATGGATAAAAGTGGTTAAAAAAAAGTCACTTTTAAAAGGCTGAGTTGATTTCAGAGACAGTATTACTGCTTTTCAGGAAACTTTAAAAAAAAAAGAAGAAAAAATAATGCATTAATTCAGCTTAGAAAACATGGTGTGATCTTTGAGAGGTCACAGTCCAGAAGGAGTTATTGTTCTTGATGTTTGGACTGAAAAAGGAATGGTACAAGAGAAACTACTATACATAAATAATACACTGAATTATTTTTCTTAATGTAATTCGATTTTAAAAAACAGTAAATTTTGGTGTTTACATATTTGATTTCTGAATTTAAGCCTAAAAAGTTCGCTGTCTGGTATCTTGGCATTTAGGTGAAGTCCATTAAAGAATTGTTAAGGTCTTTACTTATTTTACCCACTAATCACTTTTTGATGAGGCGCAAAAAAAAAAAATATTGTTGAAAAGTAAAAATAATTATCCAGCATTTTAGACCCTGACTATGTTAATAGAACTGATACTGTAAAATGCAGTACATGATACAGAGACAGTTGCAGATACAGAGATAGATAAAGACACAGATACAGAGACAGATATAGACGTAGATATAGGCATTGTCCAAGCTACAGAGGTTTTCAGGTTTTAAGGTCTTTTCTAGACTGACTGATTCTATGATTTTATATCCTTTAGCTGATTCTATTTTGCTTTCCATAACCACAATTTTTACAACACTGGAAGGTTTAAACAGCATTTGTGAAGGAATCCACTGAAGGTGCGAAACGTTTTATGAAAACTGTTTATATCCGTAGCTGCTGGATTCAAGGTGGGGATGAGCTGATGTCCTAGGATAAGGACACCGTGAGTGTACAGAATATATTAAATTCTTCTGACTTGATGTATTAGCGCCACTGATGTCTCATCTGCTGAGGTGGATAGTTAAAAGAATTTAGCCTTGAGTCTGATCAAAAGCCTGTTAAATCATGGAAAATGTATTGTTTTGTGCTTGTGTTATGACTTCAGATGAAGCTTAGAGAATGAGTCTCCTGGTAGAGTTTATGGAATTGAAAGTGGAGGCAGTCGAACAAATTGGACAGGCATCTGTTAACAAAGTGAAAAAAGGTAGTAATATTAATTCCACCTTAGGAATGGAGCAGATGACACACGAGTGTGACTCCAACTGAAATGGCTGTATAATTCCACATTTTGTTGTGAGCAAATTTTTGGTCACATACTGAATGTGTTTCATTGTATGGTTTCTTTAGCATTATGTGTGGAAAGTTTTGCATTTTTTCAAGTTTTTTTTTTTTTTTTAATCTCTTTCTTTTGCTTTTTCATGAAGTAGGGATTTTTCTCTTACTTGGGAGAATTCTGAAGGCAGCAAACAACTTAGGCTATCATTGGCACAAATCTTTAACCCTGCATTTCAGATGATTATGAAACACAGCAGCAAAACAGCGTAATAGGAACCTGGAGAGAAACTTAATGTGACACTAGGTAGCTGTTTTTAAAGCATTAATGCAGAAGAGGAAACTGGCTTTGTCCCGCTGAAAGCAATAATAGATATTTTCATGACCAAGAACAGCAGCTGCAGTAACACTGGCTGCAATGAAAAATTACAAGGGCTGTCAATTCTCATATTTCAGATAATGATCTGATCACCAGCTGAAGTCAGTTAGAAATTTCCCCCCATGGTGTATTGTTGTCCAATTAGATGCATTATGAGATTTTATATGCCCTCTTGAAGCATTCAGTGTTGGTTAGTGTTGGGATTATGGGGATACATTGGATGGACTGTTGCTCCCTTCTGAAATGACAAATCTGTTTTCTTATGTTTAAAGGAGGGAAATCATGGCTGATATTCAGTGAGGCAGAAGGAAAGAATTTGTGCCCTTGAAAATCATTTGTTCAGGGTCATACTTTCCTACTTACTGTCCTACTCCAGCCTGCCTGGGATTCTCAAATGATGGGTTTCTGGTAAAGCAGAGTGAAGTCATGTCACATTCAGGAGGGGTGGGTGGAAGAGCCACCATATATTAAATGCAAGCTACAATAAAATGCCCATCTGTTTCAGAGGGAACAATCTCCATTCTGGCAAGAGGGACATCAGAAGATTAAGAAGACTGTCAGTTAAATGGGTAATACTAAACCTTTTCTGTCTTTTATTACTAGATATAGGAAAGGGATGGTTAGATGGCTGAAACAGAATGTGAGAGCATGTCAGTGTAGCATGTCATTCTCTCAGCTGAATGACTAATGAAATGAATAGTCTGCCTGATCTGGAGGAGAAAACATGAAACTTGTGATGCTGGCCAAGTCTGAATTCCCTTAAACTCCTCCCTAGTGGTTGCAAACCTTTCTTTGACATAGTCGTATCAAAATGTGCAGATGTAGCAAGCCATGCCTGCTCCAGTGAAGTCAGAGAATATGTATAGATGCCAAATTGTGGTAGTCTCATACTGATAGCTAACCCAGCTCCACCATACCACTCCACCATACCACTCTCTTACTCCACCTCCTCGAAGGAAGAGGGGAAAAAGAGTCTCATGGGTTGCTTCTGTCTCGTGTTCTTACTCCTCTCTCCCAGCTGCTGTTGTGCAGCATATTTTTCCTTTCTTAAATTTGGTCTCACAGAGGTACCACCTGTGTCACTGATGGGCTCAGCTCTGGCCAGTGGTGGGTCCCTTTTGAAGCCAGCTGGAGTGGCTGATAGAACATGGGGAAGCTACTGGGCTCTTCTCAAAGAGGCCACCCCTAAAGCACTCCCTGCTACCAAAATCATGCCATGTACATTTGACACACTCAAAAGTATTACAGCTGTAGTGTCATTGCTGTTGTTTCTGTCTCATCTGGGGAGATGATGACCACCTCTCAGAAAAGAATGGCTCCCCTCAGACAATCCTATATTCAATACTCCATACTATAAATGCTAAATGAAGAGTAGACTCATTTTATTAAGGAAAAATACAGGTAATATTTTCATAATTGTCCAGAGCTGGTTTGACCTGTCATCCAAATCACCTAGATGTGAGCCAGCTCAATAGTTAACGTGGTACAGAGCCCAAGCCAATAAATAGGACATACAGAGAAGCATTTATGTTTGACGCTCCATCTGCAGTGCATTCTGCCTTAATTTTCATCATGACTACCAATCTGGGATCAGTGGAAGTCTCGTATTATCAGTGTGGAACTGGACAATGTCCATTTCCTTTCTATGCAACCAGCAGTGCTGCTCACTGTCCTCAGCTACATGCTGATATGTATCGAATCTGCTTTGTATCTGAGACAGTGTGTCCTGGGAGATGAAATGAGTGATGTCAATGTGCTGCTGAAGGAGCCTGAAGAGTAAAAAAAGTGAATAGTAATGCCAGTGCTACCTTGTGCAGTTTGTACCATAGGAGTGAAACACACTTGGAAAGTCAAAACTAGTTGGAGAGCAAGAATTAGTAAAAACAGAGAATACTTCTCATAGCCTAAAAGCCCTCTGAAATCTTGCCGTCCCTTTATTAGAACATTTCGGCAACATTAAAACACTTGGCATAAAAAATTCCAGTAACATCTCCCTGCAGTATCACTAATGGATTCAAATTTTACACCATGGCAATGACCATTGGTAGGTGCAACCTAGAGTTGAACATCTCGGTTTGTATCTATCTTCTCATCTGCTTGGTGCAACTGAGCAAGTCATGTGTTGGTTAGAATAAGTTGGTCAGAAGCTGAGAGTTGCTCTCAGACTTGTTTTCCAAGGATCATCAGTCACTGAGTTAGAAGGATTTTAATGAGTGGCTTAACAAACAAACCAAGAACAGACCGTATACTTTTTTTCCATTGCCAACTTCAGTCCTTACTAAGGGTACAGATGAGGGGCTGTGCCAGGATCATCTCTGAAACTGAGGTATAATCTGGAGACAGTTTTTGTAAACCCTATTGTTCATGAATATATCCAACTCCTCTATTTAAACCAAAGAAAAAAAATCTAATGCACGGTAAGGGATAAGCAAATCTCTAATTAAACATTTTTGGTGCGAGATTAGTCTGAAAGAGGTGGAAGGAATTTCCCTTTATTTCGTGGGTAAGAAATCCAGAACTAGACAAATCTGTAGGTCTTTTGTGTGGCCTGCAGTAATATCAGTCTAAAATAAGATTCAGTCTTGTTTCTCATGAAATAATTGTTCCTGTTTTCCATCCTGTGCATATTTAAATGCAAGATGTGTATTTATGGTACACTGACATATTTAACTGTTTTCATTATAATAAATGCTACTGAAATTATTCAAGCCATTCAGCAATGCCTTATTTCAGCTTCTTTATTGAATATCTCTGTTTTTTTAAAAAGTAGGATGTATAATGCTAGTTTCCATTCTACACGTTCAAAATGTGATGGGTTTGATTATTTCTTTCTCCTGTGATCCACTTGTATCTCTAAGGAAAATTAGCTTCTCTTATACAAACAGTGTTAACATTATGCAAAAGAACTACAACATTTTGAGCAAGAAGAAATTTTGCAATTTAAATTGGGTGGGGGGTGAAGGTCATTTTCTTGATTTTCATCAGGGAGCAAACAGTGAAGCTTTTTCTGAAAATCATCAGCAACTTCTGCTCTTTCCAGAAGTACTCATTTCACTCTATTACAGCTCAACCCCAAATATACGCATCTCTGCTCCAAAAATATTTGTAATCCATAAGTACATACAAAGTAGAGGAAACAGGAGCACTTTCCAGTAGCTTTTTCTGACTTCTATATGTATACACACACACAAATAACTATATATACATATTCTGAGTTACTTGTATGCTTGATGTCCCCATGAGAAGAAATAAAAGACTCTGAGTCACAAGGGGCTGCAACATGCCTCTCTGAGCACGTAATTAACTAGGTCACCTGGGAACACCTGAAAGTGAGCTAATTTCATCTGAAAAGTATCATATGATCTTACCTCTATTTCAGTGTTAGCGTGGGCTACTGAACTCTCACCAAAGCAGTAGTTTTATTTATTTGTTATCCTCTCCAAACTGAAGAGATATGCAGAGAAATATTCAAATGGCAGTGTGTGCTTGCCATTTTTTTAAACTTTTCTTTTCTTGCTAGTATACAAATTGAGTGTGATATTTTATTTACAGTCAGTAAATTAAACTACTTCTGCAAATTCTATTTATTTTGTCTGTTAAATTGTATGCATTTTATGTGGCTCTTCACTCAGTTGCTTGTGAGGTAATTATTAGCAGTAATTGTTATGTCCCCCAAAGGAGAGTTCTGCACATTATGTGTTTGCAGAAGTGTCTGCACTGTTCAAGGCGATTTCCAAAGAACTGAAAAAGGCAGATCTGACTAGTGATTCTCAGGAATGGTCTGAATGTGAAGACAGAAAAAAATATCATTTTCTACTTTATATTTCCACTAGAGCAAAGTGTGATAAAGAGACCTTTGAACTGGTCTCTCACTATCATCTGCTTTCATGCATTATAGCAAAGCACTGAGCAGAAGTAGCAGCTTCATACTAAACTCACTGTGGCTGCATGACCACAGAACTGCCCCAGCTCAGAAATCATTGCTTTTTTAAAGTTAATTAATTATTTGTCTGTTTAGTTTTTCTAAGTACATTTCAAATAGCTTAATCCGATATAAATCAGATTAAAACCTCCACAGTGTCTCTTTACCAGACCCCACATCACCCAGCGTATCCAGGTAGATCAGATGTTCCAGTCCCTTCACCATCTTCCTGAACCTCTCCCTCCATGTCCCTCTTGGACTGAGGAGGCCAAAAATGGACCTGATATTCCAGGTACAGCTTCTCAGCCACCTCTGATCTGAAAGCCCCACTCCTTGTAACGTATATGAAGGTGGTTTGCCTTATTCACAATGAGAGTGCACTGCAAAACTAGATGATGAGAGCTCTGTAACATGGAAATTTACATCTATATAAATTCTGTGTGCACACTTTTTTTCTTGCAAATCTTTGTGGCACTTCACCTGTACAGTCTTGCCAAGATAAGGTTTATGGTACACGATTTGCAGACTTGTTTCTTGCCTGGTATATACAATATTTATTTATTATTGCTTTGATTTATAATACTTATATAAGAAAGTACATTTCCTGAGCTCTAGAAGTTTTTGCTGTAAATTAAAAATATGGTCTCATAGAAATAGAATCATAGAATCCTTAGAGGTGGAAGGGACCTTTAGAAGTCATATAATCCAACTCCCCTGCAGTGAACAAGAATATCTACAGCTATATCAGGGTGCTCAGTGCCCCGTCCAGCCTGACCTTGTGTGTCTCCAGGGACAGGGCATCCATGAGCTCTCTGGGCAACCTGTGCCAGTGCCTTATCACCCTCACTGTAAAATATTTTTTCCTTATGTCCAACCTAAATCTATTGCTCCTCCCAGAAAAGAAAAAAAAAAAAAAATGAGGCGCTGCACCTAGAATTAAATGAAAGATTGATCACTATGTCTCACAATGTAAAATACAATTAGAATGTTCATTTCTTCACAGAGTTGTGCAGAAATAGATAAGCCATTCTGCAAGTTGCTCTGAATACTGAGGTTGCACTAGGTCATGAGAATAAATTTTAATGATATGTGACTCTTATGGAATGCCTTTTCTATGCAGGGGCAAAGGCTTAGCTGGTGTGGCTGGATAAAATGACAGCCCTAAGGTGCAGGGTCAGGAAAGGAGTCCAAAGCCATCCTTGAATTTCTGAGTGACACCTCCAGTTCCTGGCATGGATGCAGGCCTCATCAGTCACGGTCTGTTGGGTTGTTGGCTCTAAAGGCTAAAACCTTTAGACAGAAAGGCTTCTATACAGAAGGGAATAGACTATGACAGCTGTGGGCTGAAAGCTATGGATTGTTAAAACAGGTTTCTGCAGCCACATCATAAGCTACTATATGCATGGTGCTGCATGTGGGCAAGAAGCTGGGATCATGAGTTGAATGTCATGCAAAAAAGGAGAGTTAGCAAGGTTACCTGAAGAGTAGGGAAGCTGATTTTCCATGTGAAATGTCTAAGATCTAGGAATCTCTGTCACAAAATTCTGTGCCTGTTAATAGTGCTCAAGCATGTAGAAGAGATGAGTTGACTTAATGGAAGAATAACAGCAAAAGGATTTTTTTATAATCAGTGGTTATAAGAATCCCCAGTTGCTCAGGATGTCCCTAAAAGGAAGGCTGATGGATGCTAAGTGGTTTTTCAGGGAAGTGGACTTGTGCCCAATGATGTAATTTATGTTTCCCTTGTCTTTTCCTGTGTCCCATCTCCGGTGATTCCTTTGGAGTCAAGGAATAGAGGGAAACCTCTCTGGCACAGGATCCAGAGCAGGTCTGTGAACTGCCCTTATGGGAGTGTTTGGAGGCTCAGCACCAGAAGCCGAAGGGACATAAGACTCTATAAAGCAAATGTTTGTGGATATTTCTGTATATACTGAATGCTCATGGGACTGTTACAGTCATCTGGCCTCATCGTGTGGCAAATCCAGGTAGATCACATTGTCTTGATTCCTAAATTCTAGATTTTAAAGCACTGAGATGCTCAAGATGACATCTGACTTTTAAAAGTCAGCAGCTCAAGTATTTTCATAGTTCTTTCCTATGTAATTTATTAATTTGGTTTTTAAAGGAACTTCAAATGAATGTGTATTCACTGAGATAAATTAAAAGAAGGGAGAAAATTTAAAAAAAAAAAAACAACAGAAAAAACAGAAGTTTAATTTCAGAGTTTAATAAATTTCCAGGACCGGAAACATATTTTAGCCTATTTTGGAAGAAGGAGGTTTAAAATTTCTCTGTGCTAAGCTGTTTTTTTAATCCCAAATCTTTTACCTATGTGGTTCTTCAAAACAAGTCCAGATGCTTAATTTTTAGGTGGGAAAGAATTCCCTCTTTCAGTTGTTCTTGCTCAAGGAGAGAAAAATAATGTTGTTTGCTCCAAGATTCTAAGGAGAAAATCCTATAGCAGAGATTAAACTTGGAAAATTTTGGAAAGTTTTAGAAACGTCTTGGTGACACTAACCTAAATATTATTATAGAAAATGTTATGAATTCTTAATGATTGCACATCACAAGCTATAACCCTCAGTGGGATGAACACATTCTCTAGAGCTAAAGAACACGTTCAAGTAATGTTTTGCCTGATATGCTTAGGAAAACGTAAGCAAGTCAAGATGTGTCAGGTACATAAGGAAGTGCTGTTCCACTTTTATGAGACTTCTCTTGGTGAATTGCCTCAGTTAGATAACTCAAAAAAAGAGGCCAAATTAACTGGAAATGGTTAAAAAAAAAAAGGCAGAATTTGAAAAATTGCCAAAAGTTGAAAGTCTATATACTTTTTTCTTTCTTTTCCTTCTAGTTTATTAAACCTAATTTATGTAACATTAAAGAGAAGATAAAGAGATGATAAAGTTACAGACTTTCATCGTCTCCAACTGAGAGATTTTTAATCTCGCAAAAGCACCCAGCGCATCAAACAACATAATCCAACCACATCATCCAGTAGTCAGAAGCAAAAGATAAACAGAAATAGGGTCAAAATTTAAATGGAGAAGATAATTAAGTCGTAGAATCATTTGAGGTGGAAGGGACCTTTAAAGGCCATCCAGTCCAACTCCCCTGCAATAAACAGGGACACCTGCAGCTCCAACAGGTGCTCAGAGCCTGGTTCACACACCTCCAGCTCATTGTGCAGCTCAGTGTTTGAAAGCCAAAGCTAACCTGAAGTGATGCAGTAATGTGACTGCTGGGTATAACCAAAGCTTTACAGAGGCTTGATAGGAAAAACAGAAATGAATACAGATCCTCAAGAAAGTGATGGCTGGCTATGGGTGATATCACACACCATGAGTCTAAGGCTGACCCACTTGCACAACTCGCTGTGTGGTTTTGTGTCCTTGTGAATCCTGCAGGTCTAATGCTTGAAGTAAGGTAGTATGACAGGTGTGTAATTATAAAGTGCCAGCAGTCAGAAAGTGCTTAATAAGTGCTTGCAGAAAACCAGATTGTGAGCTAAACCAAGACATAAGACCAGGCTTCTTGTATATAAGGTGAACCATTACTCACTGTAGACCATGGGATGCAGGAATGTGGAGGCTCATGGGACTGGAACCCCAACAGATCAGTACTTTATCTGTTGCCCTCTGTGCTTCCAAGGGCATAAGTATTGAAGTTACTTGAGTTAGGCATGCCAGAGATGATTGTGACTGCTGGGAGAGGCAGATCTTAGAGAAACAGTTGAGATGGGTTTGCTCAGGATCACAGAGCAGGACAGTCAAAAAGCACAGTTAGGAACACTCCCTCTGACTTCAAGTTCTGTTAATTTATAAAGAAACTGTGAAGAATTACTCTGTTATTTACCACACTTCATGGAGGCAGGAAAGAAGCAACGGTAGAAGAAATCGGTCCAGGATGGAAATTAAATCATGACATTAATGATGAATACTAATTATACCTGGAGCAGCATTTTAATAATGATAATTCGGATTATGTTAATGTACTGTTCTCTTTAAACATGCTAACTACCTGTTCAAATTGCAGTAGGTCAATGCAACTTGTGGCTGGATCTCATTAATTTTTTCTTATATGCTGGAATTTTTCACTGTCTTGGCTGAAGTCCATTTTCCTTTTTCAATCAGCAGTTTACATTTTAAATTCATTCATTAGGCAATAAAAAATCTTTAATTAAAAAAAGTAATTTATTCTTAATGGCTTCAGGTCCTATAAACTGGCAAAAAGGATTACTTTATCCCATTTATTAAAGTCTGAGCGATGCTTTATCTCTCAAGAATGCTGAAGACAATATGATTGTTATCAGTTTTGTTTACTCAGCTCACTCAGATGACTTGTGGCTGAGTGGTGATGTTGGTGTCTTTTATTACTTAAACACTGATTTAAAGTCTTGCTTGCTGACTGCATCACTGAAATTATCCTAGATATTGGTTTGTTTAACACTTTATCGTCTCTGTTAAGAGGAGGCCAGGGTAAGAACTTCTTTTGGGGCACTAGCTGTTTCAGGATGCTGTTTGAAAGAAACTGAGAGAAGGGGGTCAGTAGCAAAAGGCTCTTTGGGTACACAGGTCTGTCTTCTGCCTGACCTAAAGGAAGAAAGGACTGCTGTGAAAGATTGGCTGTAAGTGTACTAAAATTAGCTGTATTTTTATGCATCATGGTTTTGTCTTATTCCTTTTGTGTCCAGGGTTAATGCTCTCAGTGCCAAGTGAATAAAGCACTAGTCCTACGTAGCAGACTGGGAAGGTGTTGTGAAAGGAAAGGAGGAAATAAGTTTGGCTTGAGGCCATATTGTCCCACTGGGCTCAATCCAAAGCTCGCTCAATGAAAGATATTCTATTAGCCTGACAGGATATTTCACTGAGCCGTTTATCATTCTGGGATACCGAGTTTTGTGAAATACAGCATAGATATTTTGTGAATTTTGCTGAATTAGTCTTAATTTTTACTTAGGCCACCAAAATAATAATAATAATAATAATCACAGTGATTGTGTTGTTACATTTGAGAATATTATTCTTCAAGTATGGACAAATTGATCATTTCTGCTGGCTGCTGTCAGCTTTAGATTTTCCAATCACACTTCTAAAGCATGTTATGTATATTCTCAGTTTTAGAAAAAAAGGAATCCAATGGCACAGAAGTTCAACATTTATAGAAAATCAGTCTGTATGTAGATCACATCACAAATGAATATGTAGGAAACAGCAGTTCATGATGAATAAAAAAAACATATCAGAGATTAGCTCTAGCACTGATGATTTAAATTCAAAAGTAAAATGTTCAAAATAACCATTGCAACTTTCATGCATTTAGTAAAGTTCTAACAATTATCTGTTTCATGAATTGGGCTTTGTCAGCATTTAGGAGGAAAGGAGGTGGGGATAGAAGGAGAGGGAGAGACAGAGCACACAGTAGTGATTTTCCAGGGATTTTCCTTCATTGGTAGACAATTGAAAAATATAGATATAATTATGACCTAATGCAATGACAATTTCTAGTGCAATAAAATCAGCTTCATTGTCTGGACTGTTTTGAAGATCAAGATTTTGCATGGTCTGCCAGGATTTGCCCTGGTAGAAATATTTCAGCATGTTCTGGGGTTGGTGTGTTTCAAGAGATGTAGGATGGGAAATGAGAGATGTGGTAACAAAGTGTTCTGCACAATTAACTATTTGCTGTTGAATCATGCTTTCTGAATTTAAATTGTCTTTTTCACCACAAAGTTTGCACAGGAGTCTCTCTTTGAGGGAGTATTTACAGAACCTCATTCTAATGGTTTTCCAAGGATTTTTCAAAGGATTTTTCTGACATAGTACTTTGTGTCATATTAATCTGACTCTCAAGGACCTATCAAAAATGAATGAGCAATAAGTGGAGAAAAGATAATTATATAACATATTTTAACTTTATCTTTGTTGATTTTCATGTCTTTTGTAAATTAAATTCACATATAAAAGAAGTATATTCTCTTAGCTTATCCAAGGCATGTAAACATGTCTTATTTTCAATAGACCTGATATAAAGTCACTTACTTCAAAAAAGGGACAGTTAGTTCACCTGAAACCTGGAAATGGAAGCTATTTTTTGAACAGTGCGTGTCTGATCTTCCATAACAATGCTCCCAGTCTTATCTTACTCTCTTACTTTCTTTTATAGCACCTGAAGATACAGGTACATCTGTCCCTCTTCCTGTTGGCCCCAACACTTCAGTTCAGCTTTTTACATTTTATAATAGTCATTTTTTCTAGATCTTAACCCACCTTTTCTTCCCTTGCACTTGTTTCGAAACTGCAGCAGCTTGACTGATTTTTTTCAGTTTTGATGGCCATATTACCAAAGATACTATGGCATGTGTTACTGAATATATTAATTGTTTCTTTTCTTTGCTGGACCAAAATAGTTTATTGCTTTCTTACCAAGAGCTGATCGAATGATAATGTGACTTCAAGTTGTTATGGAAACCAATTTACCAGAAAGTAAAGCTACTTTACAAATGAATTTTCAGTTTGCAGACTTGTGATGTCTATTTATGCCTTCATAGTTTCAAACATCAAGAAACATATCTAATGCCCACTGACTGCAAAACATAATTAATTCATGCAGACATATTTGCTTCCAAGAGTCAATTGTCAGCGAGGTCTATGAAGATAAAAATTCTCTATTTAACATTGTCAGTTGAAATAAAAAATAATAGTCTCTCCTTTGCAAAATCATACTGTTCTATATGTGTTCTTTGAAAATGGTATCTTAAGCAGGTATCATCAATTCATAAAGTGAAAACGATAATAATTGTAGCAAAACCTGTAGGGAGAAATAAAGCTCTTTTATTGCAATAATCCCCAAAGACTTTAGATAGTAACATTTAATACATAAATAGCAAAACCAAAACAAACAAAAACAGGTGCCCATGTTCTGGACTGTCTGTTTGAAATCTATCTTCCAAAGAATATTATGGAGTATTGTCTTAGAACGACAGCAAATGCTTGCTTTCATGCCTTTCTAGATGACATAAAAACATTTTGAACTGGTGCTCCAAACAACATAAATGATTACGGTCAGGGAAAAAAACCAACAACAACAATAAAAGATTTGGAAAAGTGATACCAGTTTTTTTTGTAATTTAAGCATAGAGAAATGTAGGAGTAGAAAGTAGCATTAGGAAGATTTCCGTAGCCAGTTCCAGTTTGTCCAACACAACACATTAGGATAATGTGTTGACTAATGCAAAGTGATGTTGCTTGGTAGCTCTGTATCTGTTCAGTGATTTGTACCAACTGATCAAAAAACTGATCACCAGATCAAAGACTCAATTTGAGAACAATTTACAAAAAAAAGAAACGCTGTAAATAAATGTAAGTAAATGTAAATAAATGTTACTTAGATAACAAAGAAATTTTCCACCCAGGTCCCTAGGATTGTGCCAGTCTGCATTAGTTCAGTGCAGCAATTTACACACATCTTTTGGACTGAACACAACAACTTCTTATTTCTGCATATCAACCGGAGGAAAAAGCCAGTTATACCTAGGGATGCATCTGTGTTTGTCTACCTATGTCCAGTTAAATTATGTTGAAGCCATTTCTTTTTCAGCTGTGTAAATCAGTCAAAGCTTGTTCACAGTAGAAAGAGACAAGACAGAACCCCCTTTGCAAAGTGATAGCTCGCAAAAATATGAGCTACTGTTCTCCTTTGAACTTGTAAACTTCATTGGTGTGAGCATGGTTTCATGGAGATAAACATCAGGAATATTTTGATTGTCACATCCGTAAGAAATATCCCACCTAACTTTTGCTATCTACAGGCTGAATGTTCAGACTATGCCAGTTGTTAAGCACTAGTTAAGTGAGACAAACATAGAATCACAGAATTGTTTCAGTTACAAGGGACCCTTAAAGATCTAGTCCAACATCCGTATAATGAACAGGGATACCTACAGCTCTATTAGGTTGCTCAAAGCCCCATCCATCCTGATCTTGAGTGTCTCCAGGGACAGGGCACCCACCCCCACTCTGGGCAAACTGTTCCAAAAGTTCCACATCTCAGAGACTGATTTACCCTAACCTCAATCAAGTCCTGAATTGCTCTCTCTATTAAATGAAGAGGGAACCCAGAAAATAACTAGGTTGAAATACCTAACTTTTAGGCACATAAATTTGCTGAGATGATTTGCACCTCTGGTGGGAAACAAATCCCTGATGACCTCAGGCCAGCCAGAGAGAGTTGTTCCCCAGAGACTGTGGGATGTGTAGAAAATCTGTGTATTCTCAGTAGTCAGATCCCAAAAATGTACCTGACATACAGTGAAAGAAGACACCTAAGCATACAGGTGGAAGCTCTAGGATGCTTCTGGCAAAGGAGGCACCCAGCAAACAGAGGCAGGAGGGCATCTGGGGAGATTCTGCTTTGTTGTTGCTCCTGATTCCCTTTCTTGAGCACATAGCTCAGTGCAGGAAGATTTACCGTCTCTCACACCATGCTTTGTACTAGGCTGAACACTACGCAGTGGCATACATGCTACCTAGTTTATAACCAGCGGGAGCGCCTTTACACAGCAGTGCACTCTGCAGGGTAGGTGTACTCAGTGGCACGCCATGCATTAATGTTCTTCAAAGAAACAAGATCATCAGACTTCCCTGCTGAGGAGCAATCAGGCATACAACAGTCAAGGTGGGACCAAAAGGGAGGATATGTAAGATCTGCAGCTATTTCACTGGTAGAATCTAGAAATACATCTCTTATCTGTCCCACAGGAGGTAAAATAGCAATGTTTTGCTGGGGTGGGGAAATAAAAATATTTCAGAGCTGAAATAAGTTTTGAGGTTATTAGGAAATCTGCTCAGGTTTACACAGTGAATCCTTGCTCTGATACTCCTTTTCTTAAATTTAGTGGCCCTTAGTCTTTCTACAATATAAGTTCTCTGATGTGACCTGTGTGTCCTACTGGTTCAAACCAGATTACTCCAGACAGATTTTTGACTTGCCATAGTAAAGTTTCTGCTTCTTCCCTACCTTTCACAATTCTATTTTTGTCTTCATTTCAATAGCTTTTGTCTCCTAACTTCATGGCCTATTTTGTATTGTCTTTCTTCTTCCTTCTCTTAGTGGTTGTGGATGAGTTTTGTGCCCATCACATGCAAAGACCGCTGCGTTGCAGTGAGATAAGAGGTTAGACTCTTTTATGCAAGTGCTAAATCATACAAAAAGTAAATCACCTAAAGATGACAGATTCACAAGTGTTTTAAGACGAATTATGAACAACTATCAAAGGCTTTGCAATTAATTTCTTCATGTCTCTACCTGAAGCTGGTTAGCAATACACCTGGCTCCAGCTTTAGAAAGGTATGGATTCCTATTAGAGATTGTCATGTAGTTTTGTACCATGTGAATTTTTCACACAGATGCTTCCATGGTTGGCTGACTGTTTCAGCAAAAGCGAGTGATTCTGAAGCTGCTTGATGACCCTATATTTTATATGTAATTCTGGAGTGTGGGCTGTATTTCTTTTGGTTTTATGCAACACGCATACCATAATCTATTCCAGTGTGGTAATTCAGTGCAAACATTAAGCTCAGATAATCTGTGACTGAGAAAAAGAATATTAGAGCTAAAAAATCAAGGAGTGGATGTGGTAAGAAAGGGTGAGGAAATCTTGTTCCTTGAGAATGCTTGAGGCAGTAAATAAATGGGAGATATTTGGCATTTCTACACCCTGGGTCCAATTTTCCCTCTTTTCTTCTATTGTTTTCCAAATAAAAGATGATGAAGTACTGCAGCTACTAACCCTTGCATTAGCACTGTGTTATGTTTACATGTCAATGAGAGAATTACTACTAGCTAAATCACAAATTCATTCTTTTCTTTCTTTCCTGATAAAAATCAGGAGCGTTTGATCTGTGATTCAAGGTCAGAATTGACGCTGCACTTCTAGAGGGCAAGTCATTGATCACTGAAGTTATTTTTTGTAAACAAACCTTAGTAGATCAAGTCAATATCTACTTCAGCCTTTTCACACACTAATGTTATTTTTGTAAGAATTAGAACTGAGTTAAAAAAGGCTCCTTTCTATAATGTTACAAAATACAGTTGTTAGCTTGTTTTTCCTGTTTCTCTAAACAAGCCAAGAAATTAAGCATAGTTGCACAGTTGTGATTGTTTTTCTTTGTTCACTTCTGAACAAAAAACAGCTTCCTCCTAGTTACCTAATTCTGGTGTGCTGCATACCTGAAGTCCCTGTTTGAGGCTCACTGTGTGGTGAGCCATGGCTCACCTATGTCCATGGCAGAGGAGTTGGAATTAGATGATCTTTAAGGTTCCTTCCAACCTAAGCCAATCTATGATTCTGTGGTACTGTACGGACTACACAGAAAAACAGAAAATAACAAGTTATGATTCAGCCTGACCCAACTCAGAGTTATTCTCTACTGTGACCAGACTTCACTGTCTGTATAAAGAGTTGTACAGCACCTCTGTGGAATAAGTAATCTTAGCTTTAAAGATCTGCGTTTTTCAGATGAGGATAATATTGCTCCTTTCTGCTGTCAAGAAAATTTTGTGTTAACTGGAAAGTGAAGCCCACCAATCCAGTAAAGCATACCTAGTAGAAAAGGCAGAACCTGAAATGGAGGATGCAGGTGAGTCTCAAGATTCTTATTTTGCAGCTGACTTCTCTCTACCTTCATCTTCATAAGTGTAATTCCTATACAAAGGCTACAGGTTTTTTTCCCCACAGACTTTGTGTTTCACAGATGACAGGTTGCCTTCTTAACCTAAAAGGAATTGTACTATCTTTTAATCAAAAGAAGGCTTTGGTCATATTTTAAAAGGGATTTGATGTTGTGTATGTTATCTGGATACATAATAATACAAGAAGTAGTGGCAGATCACAGGACTTCTGGTGAGGCCAGAAGAGCTTCCATAACTGTGTGTCAAACATGGTCTGTTTTTGTGTTGATATGGCACAGATTTCAGATTCAGTCACATGCTCACACTGTATGTGGGAGAAGCTGTAACAGAAATAAACCCTTCGTATGACTGTACTTATATCAAGATACAAGTTCGATACCCTCATGTTTATGCTGCAGTTAATTCCTGGTGCTAGAGCTAGAATTTAGCAATCCCAGGCAGGTGCAGTTAAACTTGGCTTTTGTTATCTCTGAGCAACAATAGTCACAGATTGAAATATTTATAAAGTCAGGAGGTGTGTTCATCCATCACAAATGCTTCACAGATTTTTAAGTGCAACGATCACTTGATGAAGTCTGTTCAAGACACCTACATTCAAAGAGGATTTCCATGATAACATCGTCTCCCACCCAAAAGTTTTTCCACTGGGTTTTTGATCAGTGACAATAGACTTAGAAGACATAAATGACCAACAGAAGAAAAAAATGCTGTCAATGCAACAGCTGAAAAATATCTATGACTATTAATCATCTAAATTATTAAATGTTTATAATCCACCTATTTATTTCAAGATATTTGGGATCAGTTCGAATCTGTCAGAATGGAATGAATCAATTTAAACATAAATTACATGCAAAAGAAATGTTTTGACTAGTTAATTCAATGCAGAAATAAATAAGTAGCTTGGTGAATAGGGGCTGCATCTTTCTAGGCTTAGCTTCCAGGAAAGTAAGATGCTTCTCGTATAATTCCTTCTATTCAGTTGGTGTTACACCAGTATGATGGCGTTCTTGCTTACACTGCTGTACGAAAACAGAATCATAGCCTAAGCTGGTGCTACATATATCTGCTATGCTCTTGGAATCTTTATTTAAAATGTGAACAAAACAGTATATGCATAACTTAGAGATAACAGGTTCAGAACAACTCTTTCTGTACTCTGTCATGCAGCTGGATTTAAGCCGAATTAAAGTAAATCTCATGATCTATTGCAGGATGAGAGAACACAGAGGAATTAAAAAGAAGAAGTTTATGTAAATAATGACTACTAGCCCTAAGGTAGAAACATAGAATATACGCTTTTTTAAAGGCTGTAAGTGTGAAAAATTTAGGCAGAAGGTCTTTTCTGGGAACCTATACACTTCTATGTCCTTAGAGACGCATGATAGCAGCTAATTATAGGGCAGAAAGTGGGAACTGTTGGGAGAAAGGAAAGCTTTTGTCAAGAGAAGTCTATTTAAAGTCAGGGAGAGGCTTGCCTTTGTTGGGTAGGTGAGTACAAAGCTAAAGGGCTCTTTAAGTAGAAATAGTTGTAAGGTTAAATAGAAAAAAAATAAAAGCAAAGTCAAGATTGAAATGGCACTTTCAGCAGCTGTCTGTTACCAGATTTTCAACTGAATTCCAATCTAGGCACATGAAAATAGTCCAGGATGCAAAATCTGGTCAGTCACAGATTTATGGTTGCCACAATCAGGCTGAAGAGAATGAATTAACCAATCATGACTCCTCTGTTTCACTGCAGTGCAAAACAAGGTCAAAAGTGGTCTTTGGTATACAAAAATAACCCTTCAAGTGTTAGGTAAAGGATGAGAATAGATAGAAGAAGAAATATGAGACAATATATACTAACCAGGATGAGGGTATGCTCCCAACCCAGCAATTGCCTTCCCTCTCTATAAGTTTTTTTCTGTTTTGACTAACTTCTACAACCAGTGCTGTACTCAGTGGTGAATAATAGAAAACAGCCTTGACTTGGTGTTGATGCACTCTGTATGAATTGCTCTGCTTGTCAGTGATGAACCTCACTAGGACACAAAGTACTCGGGCTTTGCCTTTTTATGGTTAGCGAGCAGACATACTTATCCACTATTTTTATCTATTCATTTTTATATCACTGAGTTTAAGGAAGGGTTTGAAGCGAGATAATGAAATTATTCTTCTATTTCCTCCTATTGTTGATTCCAGGAAGTTCCTCTTAAGCATGAGTGGGCAGCTGGGCTAGTTTTTCAGAAGAGGTTAGCATTTACTGTGAATGACCAACATGAACAAGTGATTACTTATTTTTCAGTTCTAAAAGTAAACACTTTTGAAAATCTGTCCTGATTGCAAATGTCAAAAAGTTCTTAATGAATGCAAGTGTTTTCTTTGCAGAGAGGAAGGCGAAATGTGGAAGGGTGTTTGCTATGCATATTCGCAGGGATGAATTTCACCCTGAACAGCAAATAAGGATGAGTTTGCTAAGCTTCATTGTTATTACTGTATTCCTGGTTCTTAATAGAGCAATCTGACTAGGAGAAATGGAAAACTAATTGGCCATATTTGATTGCTGTACCATCAATCATTCATCTACCCACCCATCCATCCATCCATTTAATGAGAGCCACTGAATTTTCTCTCAGAAGTAATACACAAAAATACATCCTGCAATTAATGCAGGCATTGCAAGATGTCCACTTAATTTTGCTGGATGCATTCAATCAATTCTGTGCTTCATTCAGTGCACTGAAAGGATCTGGCTGGCAAGAACTACATCTGTTATTAGCTCTCAGTTCAAATGAAGATAATACTTTTATACTGTGAATTGTCCTCTGCTATTAAACTTGAAAGTCAATGGGCTAGTGTAATAACCTTTCAAAACACAATAGCCGTGCTCCTTTTGTTGTATGCAATCAAAACCTCATAAAACCTCTAACTTTCAGCATTCTGTACTGTGTTTTACATTATGCAAGAAAAACCTGTTTCTGTTCCAGGTGAAACATATTGCTTAAATTCTCTCCAAGTAACTGCACCATTCTTCAGGTAATAATTTCTCAAATACAAACCAAATTAATGAGGTTAACAAATCTAATTTTTATTTGCAATGGATGACAGCACCTGCACTCGCCAAAATCCATTATAAATACAGACGTTCCTCATCCTCCTTTCATTTCTTTCTAACTTACACTTCCTAATAATGTTTGGTTGCTTTTGATTTGCTTTTCCATCACTACCATATCACTCATGCCTTTGTAATTGTAAACCTATTCAAAAGTGTTTTATTGCAGCAATTAGTTAACAGAACAAAATGATAACACACTTATGTATAAATGTAACAGTACATTATCAACATTCATTACATAATAATGACCAATTGCATAATTAGAAGACAAACTGGGCTTCAAAAGCAATTTTGGATGCAAAGGATCCAAATTAAATATCTGAAATACAGGTACTACTTTATTTACTGTACATTAGATATGTTTCCAATAGACTCATGTTCTCACAATTTCCAGTAAGTTCTACATTATTGTCTCCACAGACTTATTCATGGGAGTATTATTCATAACATTTTGGGATGGACAAAGAAAAGCATGAAGAAGATTTGTAGAGGGTTTTCTGAAAATTCAGCAGAGCAGTCCAGGCAATCCCAATGAACAGATTTTCCTCGTGCTCAGAACAAATAAAAGTAGGCAAATAGTCACTCCATAAATGTTAGACAAGCTGAAAAACAGGACTTGAAGTTTCACGTCTGACTCCTAATTTCGGACAGATTGTATGTTGGACAGGTACTGCCTCCCTCTGCAGAAGTATGATAGAATTGACATAGAAGACAAGCTCATGATTTCCAGGATTTTTGATGTAGAAGTAATGGAGACACATATAGAAAGTGCAAACATGAAGAGCAGAGGGTAGACATTTGGCAGGAGGGCACTCTGAGACTCCCTAGTGTTGCTTTTATCTCCTTTGGCACTCCTGCTGCTCAGTGCAGTTTCATGTACTGCAGTGCTGGGAGCGAAGTCTTTGCTGGGACCGGAATCTTTTATCTTTATACTAGAAACAGCAGTCTAGTTTGTTCTGCAGCCACAAAATAGGATTAAGAAATGTAAGATCACTTGAAATAAAATCATAGAATCATTTGAGTTGCAAGGGACCTTTAAAGGTCATCTAGTCCAACCCCTTCCTGCAAAGAACAGGGACACCTACAGCTCCATCAGGTGCTCAGAGCCTCATTCAGCCTGACCTTGAATGTCTCCAGGAATGGGGCATCCTCCACCTCCCTGGGCAACCTGTGTCAGTGCCTCACCAGCCTTATTGTAAAAAAACATTTTCCTTACATCCAAACTAAATCTCCCCTTATAGTTTGAAACCATTTCCCCTTCTCCTCTGTCACCAGCCGCTGCTAAAGAGTCTGTCCCTTTCTTTCTTACAGCTTCCCTTAATACAGTGAAGCAATGAGTAGGAATCTGTGTTTTTAAACATGAATGATTATTTTCTTTTTCCAGAAAAATGGGATTGAAAATCATTATAAACAGAAGTGTGTACTGCTGTCTCAGATGCCATAAATTAATTTTCTGTTCTCTAGATGCACTCCAAAAGTGCCTGGATCTTTCTTAAGCCTTCTCATATCTGTCAGCCCCTTCCTCATGTATTAGATACTCTGTAGTGTATCAGATGTCCATGGCTTCCTTTGCTCACAGAACAGACTATTACTGATGGTGGAAAAACAACACTACATACACAGAAATTCAATCTCATCTTTTTTGTCCATGTCAGATATATTTAACTGAAAGAGACAGAGCTACTAAAATCTGTAGCCTGACCTAGTATGCAAATAATCCCTTGGATGACGAAAGGCTATTGGGATTTCTCCCAGTGTGAATAGCTGTACACAGATTTCAAAAAGAGGTCCTGGTTATTAAATATGATCAAAAAGTAGTATGAGAAACTCAGGTTTTGTGCTACCTTTAGGGAAAGTGTTAGAAAAGTAGGTCAACCAAGCAAATCAGCCAGAGGAGTGAGGAAAGTGTAACTGTTATCAACTAGACAAGCTTTGGAGGTTGATAAGAGGTAAGACACTCAAGTCTTTGAAGTGTTTATTATTGTTTATGGTTTACAGATTTTAGACAGACAGAATGGTTTTTATTTTCAGCTGGCATAAATTGGATTCCTTTGATTTAATGTAGTTTACACCAGGTTTGACCTCTAGCACATGGGAACAGTGTGGGCATAGGTTTGAGTAGCACAGTAGTCCAATTGATGGCAGACAGGACTAACTGGCAGGTGGTTTGCTTCTCTTTCATCAGCTTATTTCATTGAGATGGTCAGCTCCTGGGACAGGCAAAATAGACAGCTGTGTGCTGCAGCGGGAGGCAAGAAAGCAATATAGATGTCCTGCTTGGTTTGCCTTTGGGAGTCTCTTGGATAAAGGAGAGACTCTTCTGCCACTGTGAGCAAGGTGATGGCAGATATGATTGCAGCTATAGCCCTTTCCAAAATCTTTTGTTACTCTTCTTCCATTAGCCATGTTGTTGTTCATATAATTCTCACTTATCCCCCAGAATAGACACAAGCAGTTATCTGTATGGAAGCAAAATTTAGGTTAAGAACTTCATCATTTTTGCCTAGGTTGGAGCTGGAAGCTGTGCTGCAAACCTTCTTCAGGTTACTCAATCTTTCTGCAAGTCCAGTTGTTTTTTTTTTGCTGAGCAACCAAAATTTGTACCTGAGTGCTCAGCCAGAATCACCCATTTTTTGACTTCATCTTTCCACAGTTGTAACATAGTTGTGTTCGGCTCTTGGGCCCCAAGCATAGGAAGGACATAGAGCTGCTGAAGCAGTTCCACAGGAGGCCAAAAGAATCCTCAGAGGGCTGAAACACCTCTCCTATGAGCAAAGACTGAGAGAGCTGGGGATGTTCAAACTGGAGAACAGGAGGCTCTAGGGGCACCTCACTGTGACCTTCCAGTACTTTAAAGCACCTACAGAAAAGTTGGAAAAGGACTCTGTGTCAGAGAGTGTAGTGACAAGGGTTAATGGCTTTAAACCACCAGACTGGTCAATCAAGATTTATACACATCTTCATGTCTGAAAAACCCTGATTTTTGAATAAGGAATTCACTTTAAAATTAAAGGTGTGACCTACAGGGGACATGAAAAGTCTTATTTCCTTCTGAATGTGTCAGCATTTTAAATGGACAGCTTACTCTGTTCAAAACAGTTAATTTGGAAGTTTTTTGCTTTCCAAATATACTGTGGCCAGTCAGTAATCAAGAATTGCAAAAAAGCCATGATGGAGAAAAGACAAATGTGCAAATGCTAAAAGTCAGTGGAAATATGCTCCTTTGTAACTGTTTCTAGGGAGACGTTGCAGGTACAACATCTGTTTCACTTACTGTGATTGAGTGCCAGGGCTGATGGATTGGTTTAATGTACTCCTTATTAACAACTTGCAGAGACCAGCAAACTTTGCAACCCTCTAACAGGAAAACGTTCTGAAATTTCAAGAGAATACTGGAGACAGCAAAAATGTCATTTGAAATTAATGGGAAAAATCAGATTGTTGTGTCTGAGCTATAAAATCTTCAAGCTCCTACAGAAGTTAAAAAGCATCCAAGTGAAGACTAGAGGAATGTAAAGAACACTTTTCAAGTTTATGTTTTATAGGTACAAAAAGCAACAGGACAGGACAGAATCATAGAGATAATCTGATAATCTAATCCACAACCCAGAATGGTTGTGGATGCCCCCTCCCTGGAAGCATTCAAGGCCAGGCTGGATGGGTCTTTGAGCAGCCTGGTCTAGTGGAAGGTGTCCTTGCCTATAGCAGGGGGATGGAACTGGATGAACTTAAAAGGTCCCTTCCAACCCAAACCATTCTATGATTCTATGATACAGTAGTCAGTCAGCCATTGGAATATTTTATTATGCTGAAAATTTTCAAAATAATCTACTGTTGTTCAGAATAGTTGGAAGGATTCAAATAATATGCTTTTATTTTTCCTATTTTTTTCTTTTCTTCCCTCCTTCCTCCAACTATTTTGTTAGGAGTAATAGCTTCGAATGCACTTCTGTGGTATAAATCACATAGCTTTCAGCCAAATTCTGACTTCATTTGCACAATGTGAACCTGTAGTCAGTTAATACTTTCTCACTCAGTATTCCCTCATTGCTGGGTGGTCCTTGAATCATTTCATCTCTTGGGTTCTCCAGTATTATAACAATCCTTCAAAAGCTTTGCATGGGTGTTGCTTTTGTCCTGATAACTGAAGGGATGCCCCAATAGCCACCCAGCTGCTTTTTATCTTTACAATAGCAGCAGTTGCATTCTTTTCTTTGTAGTTCTTCTTTCAATTGCAGATTTGAGTGTGCAGCTGACGAATTTTGCTTGATACAAAATACCATCAGCCATCCTTCTTTCACTGTTGATCTGCTTTGGAGTACTCTGAAGTTATTTTTCAACATTAGATGTTTTCCTTCCACCATCAGTATGTCAATCAAGCAATCAAAAAGTGAATTATATATTGCTTCAGATATTTATCTACATTTTAAGAGACAGACTATTAAGTAGCAAAGGCATGTGCTTACAGTCCGAACACACTCTGCTCTACTGAGATAATGTTTACCTTTCTGATAAGAGAAACAACTTGATCCTATCAGTCAACACTGACTGACTGATTGATTGCATGGTTGCAAAGTAATACTTCAGTGCAGATAGGTAAGAGGCAACAGGTAGAAAAATCCATGACTCCTGAAGGATACCTTATATGTGAACTCTACCAGGTTCTACTCCTTTCTGTTTAACAGACAGGAATGAAAGTGGTAAATGGCTACGATGGCTTTCAGAATTTTCTGAAATTTCCTAAACAAGGGACCAAAATGACACCTGAACACTATCAAAGAATTCTGAATTGAGGCTTCAAATAATTAAAAACACCTTGTGAGAGTGAGTAAGTATGTGTACCAGAGCAAGTTTCAGCACATGCATAAGTAAACATTTTGTTTATTGGTTTTCTCCAAGTCAACAAAATCTAAGAAAAATCAGAATGGGAGGCATTAAAAATGTTTAATCATCCCAATAAAAGTTAAGGTAATAAAAGGTACCAGATCTTTCCTTTAGCTCTTTTGGAAGAATTTATGCATGTTCAGAAATTACCTACATTTCTGTATGCAAAAAAATACGAAGAGTGACAACAAAATCTAGCCAATATTAAATTGAATCTCACCTGGGCATAAATAAACATTAAATTCCTTCCACCATGCTATCAATCACATTGATCTGCAGATGTTATATTTATGCCCAAAGGAATTACTGTTGCTTCTCAAAGACTTTCCTTTATAAATCAGTCACTGGAGGGAGACTGAAGAAAATGAAGCAAGAAAGTAATCAGTGCCTTGCATTTGATTTTGGTAGAAATATGTACAATACTTATATTGATCTATTACATATTTAAGTAAATAGATTTATCTGAAGTTTATCTGGAATGGAAATTCTCCTTAGGCCCATATGGACAGATATTTTACTGGAGCACCTCAAAGGGAATTTAGCTGAGCTCTTCTGAAGTGTTTGATGGTAGATGTCAGCTTCTCAGTGTGACAAGTTGGACTTATGGTTTCAGCACCATGTTATCACTGCTTTTAATTATTATTTTTAATTACTATTAGTTCAGAAGTCCTAACAGACTATGAGCCTAACAGATTTAAGAAAGTTTAATTTCTGTAGCCAATAGAAGGCAAGAGAAGGATGTTGCCAACACCTTACTACAACACTGTAATGAGTGTAAATGTGGTTCCTTTAATATAAATTAGAGGAATACTGTAATATGGATGCATTAGGGCTCCATTAGCAATAAATGTTTTTCATCCATGTTAGCAGGCAATATATTACCCTGCTTCCAAACGAATATATATAGTATGCACAAACTGAGGAAAAAAAAAGCTTAGAATAGAAAATGTTTTTGTTTTGTTCACTAAACCATTTCAGCTCTTAACAGTTTCAGGAAATGGTCTCTGCCTTTTTATACAATCCTATAACTATACATAGGAGAAATAAATTAGTACAAAATACCTTTTCAAGAATCACCTGAGGGATGTGAAATATCAACAAGATGAAGGTGGAAAGCTAAATAAGGATGTGAATATTAATCATTCAACAGTTGAAAGATAGATATATCTTTGTAGAGTCCCAACGTCTCAGCTGGTGTAAATCAGAGATTTGTCAGAGCTATGTTGATTTATGTCAGCTGGGAAGCCAGCTTCATGTTACTCCTAAAACAGGAGATGAGAGATCGGTTCAACTCTACTCAGATCAACATAGGTATTTTAAAGAACAAAGGGACAGTCAAGTACCCATTTCCTTTGACGCTCAATGGCAGTTTAGAACCTAATTCCCATCACTGGCTTTGAAAAGTCTCTATACAAAGTTTCTGTTTTACATTACCATATTTATGTGTTCTTAAGTATTGATATGGATCCCAGAATGTGCGGCCGTTAAACATTCATCAGATTTTCCTTGAGAAAAATAAATTGTAATTACGTAAGTAATAAACCACTCACTGAAAAAAAACCTTTCCTTTTCCTTTTAATTTGGCCTTTGAAACATGAAAAAGAGGTTTCATGGTTTTGTTTGATGAGCGGCAGCAGATCTAGTAATGGACTTATAAGAACAATGATGGGAATGAGAAATTCATCATCGTAATAATTTGATGGTACACAGAAAAACAGTGAAATGCATCATTCTTAACAGTTAATTAGTCTTTAACGTAATTATCAAATTAGTATAGAAATGTTGGCCAAGAAAATATGGTACCTCCATATTACAAAAAAAAAAAAAATGTAAATAAGAACTTGCAAAAGGAACAAGTAAATAAGCTGTTATTCCCATTTATTCAAATTCACAGTTGTTTTCTATTAATAACATATACATAAACATCTATTTGAGTCCTGATGATGTAGAAGTTATTTATGCTTTAAGGCATATGGATAAATGCATCTCTGTAGGAAGCATTTCCCATTAGAGATTTTCCATGTGCACAGTAGAACACATTTCTACCAGGCAATTGGATTGCTGGCAGACTGAGTACAGAAAGTGTAATCTTTCATCCATAAGTGATATGGATTTGTAACAAATCCAAGGGACAGGATACTGTTCCGTAAAGAAACAACTCTTAGTTTAGAAATTTTTGGTAGCTTTTGGTTGACAGAGAGGACCAAACACAGTGAATGCAAAGAAAACCAATTTGACTAAGTCTGCAGAAATTGAGTTCAAGTCAACCAGATGTGACTGGGTTGCATGGAGATGGTGACAAAGGGCTGTGCTGTCAGGAAGAAGATACCTTTTCACTCCTTGTTTATGATTTTACTGTGTTTTAAATTGATGCATCATATTATGGAAAGATGTGCCTGAAAAGAATTCCCATTCATTCTCTCATGAAATCTCTAAGAAATTTTATTTCCAATCCTATTCTTCCCCAAAGTAAGAGTGGAAAGCCAAAATGTTATCACCTGATAATTTATTTTCAGTCTTTATGCTATCCGTAAGCTAACGTCAAGACTTAAACTTCAGTGGTATGAAAATGTTTCATTTATACAGTATTTCTTGATATTGCCCAGAAATATTGGCCACTGTAGGTATATATAGTGTAGATCCATTGAAATAACCAACTGTAGAGTCCTTTTAGTGTGATGATTTTTATTAACTGAAGGTTCTTCATTTAATCTAGCAATAAATATCCTAACATTGCCTAGATATTGCTACTCAATCCTCCCTCTAAATTTTATAATGGCTTTGTTTTCTTTCAGTGAACCACTGAGTTTGTGGTTCACTTTTTCCAAATGTAAAATTGTGATATTGTTTTCAGGCACAGATCAATACTTACTACCTTTTTAAAAATCCACCACAGAACTTGGTTTGACTAAACTGTTTAAGCACATTTTGAAAATCTTATTGTTAATGATATTTTGCTGATATATATTTGCTCTTTTTAAATTAGTTCATTTCCCTTTCCCTTTCTTCTAGTGCTAAAGACTGAAAAGCTCCGGGGATTTACATGAATTTCCTATTAATGTACATTGTATGACTGTAAAATGTTTTTTGCTATCCAAAGGTAAATAAATTTGTTGTGTAAAATGAATAAAAGTTATGAAGTGACCAGATGGAGCTTTCTACCAGTCAAAAAAAGTAATCAGTATTTTGCTTGGCAACCGAGCTTCAATTACAGTAGTTAATCTTGGAGGTGGAAACAAAAGTGGAAGATCTGATGCTTGACTAGCATTGATTGACTCCATAAAATGTCCTTGAAAAAAAAGGAGAGAAATAACCTGACCTTTGGAAGCTGTCACACAAATAAGTATGCTTAAAATGGTCTTATCATCTTGGAGGTGTTTGATTGATCACTTATAAGTATGTTGTCAGAAAGATGTTTCAATTTTCTAATGGGTTTGATATTCTTATTTCCAAAAGAAATGATTTCTGTGGGGGAAATAATAAGATTGTTGCTACTTCAGGTGAAGAAATGGCATGATTTCCAATATATAAAAATAACAATATGATGAACACACTGAGCTGCTATCTGACCACTCTTCCTAGCTCAATTTTTTCTATAAACGTACTGTGATTTTGAGAAGAAATCTGAAGTAGGAATCATCAGACCAAATATAAATTGATGGAGCTGTTCATTCTCCTGCTACAATTAGTGGTAACAGGGGGATGCTTTCAGAGAACAGTTTATTTTATCCCTAAAAGATGTTTAACATAGGTAGGATGAATCACTTGTCCAACTATCTTCATTATTTATAGATGGAGAAAAGGAATAGAATTCATCTGATGAAAGGAGTCTATCTACGTTGGTGCTTATACCATATGATTTATTGCAACTTGAAATCAGTCTAGAGGAATCTATGCTTAAGGTCTCTGTTTCCTTCTACTGACTTTATGATCTTTGACTCTATAGCTCAGCTGTCAGCACCTCAGAATGGGTGAGATTTACACGTGGTCAACCTGATCACTATTTTTATCGAATTGCGTTAGATCTTCTAAGAAAAATAGGTAATGACAAACTCTGCTGGAGTCTTCAGAGCTCATATAAGAGCAACTAGCAGCTATGAAAAAAATAAAATATCATATTAATAAATTAAATCATTTTGTAAAATTAATTCCCCAATATTTGAAGAATGAAAGCAGTGAAGACAACCTTGATGTATGATGACATGGAAAGTGTTTCATTTTCACATTTCCTACTGTTTTCATGGAAAACATATATATTAAAAATTCCTGCAAGTACTTGAGTTGTGAGAGCTCAGAAAGCTTCTAGTAACATTGATGAGGCCATCAATGTTCTTCTACAGACAAGAAAAAGAATAACATGGTAGAGAAAAATTTCAATCAAAGTTAATGGAATCATTCTGTTTTAAATACACAATATCTCTGACAGCCTGGATCATTACCGAACCCCTGAAAAGAGATGAAAGAAGATATTACTGGAAACAGTGAAGAAGTATAGCACCAATCTGAAATTTGTCAAAATCAGATTCAGTACCATACTATCAAAATTTTTTTTCCATAAAATGATATGTTACATGCATTGGGAATTATTTGTAATGAGCACATATTATCCATATGCTTTGCAATGTGGTTATTGAAAGAGATCTTGTTTCTTTGTGACCAGACCTCTGATCTTTTGTGCAAAATAGTCCCTATTTTGCTATTAAGAGGATGCCTGCTTAGACATCTCTCCACTGTACTTCATTTGTCTTCATTATCTTATTATTATTGATTGTACTTCATTATCGTCTTTTCAGATGATAATCCTAAACAGATTTAAGACTCTTCCTTACTGCCTGGCATAGGTTACTTTCTGCCCAGCTTATTCATTTCCATACTGTTTTCTTTTATGCATTGATTAAGAAATAGAAGGACTTGTTTTAAAATGAGAACTGAAGGAAATGGTGAAGAAACATAGCAACACCAGATTCTCATTTTGGCTTAAACCTTAAATGACTCACCTTTATCACACGAGATCTTAGAGTGCTATGAGGCAGTAAAAACAGCCTTTCAAAATCCGTGGCTAACTTTCATGGCCCTGAATAACATTGTTCTCTCTGCTCTGTGTTGTTCGAAAGTGAAATGTACTTAAGCCAGATAGCTGATACTGCACTTAAGTCGAAGTATGGTTTGCTTTGAGCATTTAGGTTTACCTGACCTCCTCATATATGTAACAGTTCTCTTCCCTGGATAGCCAGAAGGTATTATCAAAATCTAAGGTAATATCCTTTGATCCTTTCCACTCGTGTTCTAATGTTTTTGATACCTGGCAATATTTTATGATAAATATAAAAGTCTGGTGGCACCTGAACTCTCTAGAAATGCCAGAAGACAGAAGGAAAGTCAAACATACTGCCTTATACTGACCTTATGCTGAAAATCCAGTAGTTAAAATTTTTTGCCTTTTTAATTGTTAAGGTCTGATTCCCATGCATTTGATTTTTAAAGAAACTATATGATAGCAAATTCATCTTCAACTGCACCATCTGGGAAGCAGCTCATAATCTTCATGTAGTTAAGTGTGATGAAAGCGAATTTAACAGTAAATGCAGGTGTCTCTGTAAGGGATTCATTGTATGTCTGTGTTAGGTGTTATCCACACACAAGTTCATCATGCAGGAGTCTCCTTTGGTCTCATTTTTATCCCATTCATATAAACTTTGAACCAGGACCTCCACAACTGATAGAAAATCTGCATGTCAGCAGTAAAATCGTGTTAGGGGTGAATTATAGCCTCCCCATTTCTGATCCAAGAAAAATAATTATAATTTTTCCACCCCTTGCTGAAACAGCGTGCCAGGTGGCAACCACCATTTAGGAGACATATGCTTGAAAGGCAAAATGTCTATCCAGTCATCCTGGGACAATTGCCTTCAAAATTGTGATTCCAGTGACATCTATATTGGATTTGAAGCTGTATAGCAAAATAAAACCCATGGTCTCAGAGGCTTTTAAAAACCGTTTGACTTGATGATAACATCACTCGGTACTAGCAAATACTTTTTCTGCTATTTTTTCCCATCAGAGTGTGCCCAAAGTAGATGAGGCATCGTTTCCTTTATTTAAAGATGCAATTGGTAGCAAAGTAAGTAAGGATGCAGACATCTGGACTAGTTCTGAGCCAAAATTCTTGATGTCTTTTCTAACATGCTGCTTATCCTTCACATCTGCTGAAGGGTGAAATGTGAGAAAATGCAAACCAAGCAATTCCCCCCCATCCAAATTCTCCCCACACACGTGAAATCTTGTATCTACAGGATCTATTGCTCCTGTTGACATTATGGGCACAACAGAAGACTGTAGGAAAGGTCTTCTGAATTTTACTGGAGGAGTGGAAGGGCAGAGAATAGGCAGACCTTTCCCTTTACAAATTCTTTAGTCTGAGATGACTCTATCTTTGGGATCACTTTGGCCTTCACACTTCTACTTCATTAGCAACGCACATTTTTGCTCAGTGCACAAGGTTAGTTGATCATATTTGGGCTCACCTACTCTGCTTTTGAAGACTAATGGTTCTAGGGTTGTGATTAATGGTTCTATGTCAGGGTGGAGGCCAGTCACAAGTGGTGTCCCCCAAGGCTCAGTCTTGGGACCGGTGCTCTTCAACATCTTTATCAATGACATAGATGATGGAATCGAGTCCACCCTCAGCAAGTTTGCAGATGACAACAAGCTGAGTGGTGCAGTTGATACATTGGAAGGAAGGGAAGCCATCCAGAGGGACCTGGACAGGCTGGAGAAGTGGGCCCACGAGAACCTAATGAGGTTTAACAAGGCCAAATGCAAGGTGCTGCACTTGGGCCGGGGTAGATCCCAGGTATTTATACAGACTGGGGAAAAATCTCCTTGAGAGCAGCCCTGCGGAGAGGGACTTGGGGGTCCTGGTAGATGAGAAGCTGGACATGAGCCAGCAGTGTGCACTGGCAGCCCAGAAGGCCAACTATGTTCTGGGCTGCATTAAAAGAGGAGTGGCCAGCAGGGAAAGGGAGGTGGTGGTCTCCCTCTACTCGGCTCTTGTGAGGCCCGATCTGGAATACTGCGTCCAGGCCTGGGGCCCCCAGCACAAGAAAGACGTGGAGCTCTTGGAACGAGTTCAGAGGAGGGTGACTAAGATGATCAGAGGGCTGGAGCATGTCTCCTATGAGGAAAGGTTAAGGGAACTGGGCTTGTTTAGTTTGGAGAAGAGAAGGCTCCAAGGAGACCTCATTGTGTCCTTCCAATACTTGAAGGGAGCGTATAAACAGGAGGGGGAACAATTGTTTACAAGGGTGGATAGTAACAGGACAAGGGGGAATGGTTTTAAACTGAGACAGGGGAGATTCAGGTTAGATGTTAGGAAGAAGTTTTTCACACAGAGGGTGGTGACACACTGGAACAGGTTGCCCAGGGGGGTTGTGGATGCCCCGTCCCTGGAAGTTCAAGGCCAGGCTGGACGTGGCTCTGGGCAGCCTGGTCTAGTGGTTGGCAACCCTGCATTCAGCAGGGGGGTTGAAACTAGATGATTTTTGAGGTCCTTTTCAACCCAGGCCATTCTACGATTCTATGATTCTATGACTAAGCCTATCAGTGATGTTCAAGGCCTTTTCCAACCTAGATGATTCTATGATTCTATGATATCTAGCTTCCTGGTGCAAAATAACATTGTAAAGATCATCTCTTCTCTTGCCAATTGCTTGAGTAGTCCACAGGTTTCAGGAAACTGAGCAGAAATTCTTATTCATGAAACAGAATAAATGGAAAATCATCATTCTTGTCATCATTCTTATAATATTGTCTTATTTTTATGACATTCAGCATTCCTTACAATCAAAATTAGACCTCTCTGTTACACAGTGGTGATTTTAGTAGAGAAGTTTATTCATGGTGGATTTAAAAGACAAAAAGGAGATAACAAGCAAGAGCAGGTGTTCATGACTCCAACTGGTACTCTCAGAAGAGATATTTCGTATTTCTCATGCACCCATCTGTGTGGCTTTACCTCAGGTGATTAGTGAGCTTAAAAGATGTGACATTTGCAGATTATTGATGTTGCTTGCTGGCCAGTACCGTATCAATCACTGCTGCCAGATGCAAATGCAGCCTGTCACCAAAAGACAGCTTTTCCCAAAACAGTTCTATGTCAAGATGAAAGTGGTATGTTCCTCCTTGAGCTAATGCAGATAGTTCTGCCGCAGTCCATGGAAATATTCAAAAGTTGAGACAATTTAAACAGCCTCTACAGAAGACTTTCCTAGAATATCACATGAAAGATCTGACCTGCTAAGGAGTCTCTCATTTCAATTTAACCCTTTAATATCTATTTTATAAGGGATTGAACTCCTTGGGAAGTTAGTTAGCCTTTCTGGAAATTTTAATTGGCTCCCAGATTCCTGCATTTTTTGACACACCTATGACCAAATTAGGACATTCAAAGTTCTAGATTTCTTCCATCGTGCACTAGAAATGTTAATATCTGTGGTGGGTGAACCTTGGCTGACTGCAAGCTGCCCACTAAGCTGCTCTCTCACTCCTCAAGAGGACAGGAAGACAAACAAGATGAAAAAAAGTCATGGATCAAGATAAACAGGAGGGGGAACAGGAAGGGGAATGACTGTTTATGTGTGTTGATAGTGATAGGACAAGGGGGAATGATTTTCAACTACAACAGGGGAGATTTAGGTTAGATTTTATGAGGAAGTTTTTCACTCAGAGGGTGGTGATGCACTGGAACAGGTTGCCCAAGGAGGTTGTGGATGCCCCATCCCTGGAGGCATTCAAGACCAGGCTCAACTTCACTCCCAGTTCTTCTACCTCTTCCAAAATTAGTCACTGAAGTTTTGAGGCTGTATTACTTCTACGTAATTGTTATGTCATAGTAGATACCTTGGTCCCAGAGTCATGTTAACATGATGGTATGATGTTTTCCAGGTGTTAATTTCATGAGACCAGCTCAAAATATGGGTGAAATAGATGTGTGACAAAGGTATCTATTTTCAGATACTTACCTGAAACTACGATGCTTACATTGCAGAACCTTGTTCCTGGATGCATCCTGATGGCATGTAAATTAAGTCATCTTCCCCTGTTCCAAACCTTTATGGATATGCTATTCAAATTAAGTCATGAGAACAAGAAAAGCCAGCAGAGTGCTTATATCAGAATACTGATCTGGAATAGGAGGAATCAAAACCAGTTCAGGGGCATTGATGTACATCAACCATACAGAGTGGAGGACTCCAAACCTCTGTATGTTCTCTTGATATCCAGTGGACAGGTGCCAGCAGCTGGTGATCTAATAAGGCAAAAGCAGAGTGTTTTCTCAGGAATATATTACTGGAGAAGGAATCTGGGGAGAATGGTCTTCTTAATTAGGAAATTCAGTGTCTGACTTTATGGAGGACGAATACTATGACTTTGTTAAATGCTAAATGCTAGAGCTGATTCTTAACAGTTTAAATGGGTATTTTCTACTGCAGTGTTTTATCGACCGTGACAACAGTTAGTTTCATTCGTGTCTGTGGGAGTCTTTACAGTAGGTTGTGGGATACCTCCCCAGAGATACGTGGTGTTTATTCATCAGTTGCATGTATTTCTCCTAGAGTTTTAAAGCTTTCTAATCTTGCAGATCTGAAATATTTATAGATGCTTGTAATCACTGAAATGCCTTTTTGGGAATCATTCAAGCTGTTGTTCAAAAATTATATAGGCATGGCTTGCTTTAGCGCTATTTCTCAGTTTAGATGCTAAATATCCCTTCCTTTCACTGTTTGCTCACTCACTCAACCTTAGGGTTAAGGTTGGGGAGCAGAAGAGAGAAATCACAGGCATGACACTGCCAATTTGCCTTTAAGACTGGTAATACTGAGACAGTGATTATGGCAGTGATTATGACAGTGATTTTTTCTTTTTAACAGTAAGAGGTGGGAAGAGGGTTTACTGTAATCCATGGAAATGTTTTTACTTTATTTATATGATTTCGGAGGCAGGGAGAGTAAGGGTGGGAATGTTGCATTTTGCAGTATATGAAGCTCTCCTTGTCTCCTTGTAGGCAAAAGAAGTGCTTATTCTTCTTTCTGCTCTGATTTTTCTGGCTCCATCAGTCTGAAACGCCTTGTCAGTTAAAACACTGCAGAAGAGGATGATGGGAAAAGAGAATGCTGAAATAATTATTGATTGGCTGTTTTCACATAAATGGCAATCTTCCTAGTCTTGCATCTTAGTTTCATTTCAGTTCCAGGTGACATATCAATATACAATATATGTAATGATAATAATGATGAAGAATGATAACAGTTTTATAAAAATGATGATTATGATGACAATGTAGATAATATCACATTGTAGTTAGAAACTTTATGGCTTACAGTCTTTTATAAAAAGGTCACTATTATTATGTCTATGGCTCTTATAATGGATAGTGAAACCAGGGAGTAAAGAAAATAATTTGTTCAAGGTCACTCCACAGAGCAATGGAAAAGCTATGAGCTGAAATCAAGTTTCCTGAGTCTCAAGCCAGCCCTTTAACATATGGCAGCAATGCTTCTGAATAACTAAGCACTTAAGAGAACAAAATACCAGAGCATTAAGTGAAAAGCAGCATGTTAAAGATTTTTACTTTGCACATTTTGTAGTCTATTCCCTTTTATGAATTCTAGAAATTTACATTAGCTTCCAAGACACAAAGGAAGAAGAAATGATGCCATCTAAACTTTTACTATTTCTAAACTTTCCTGGCAGTGTATTTTTCTGAATGAAATGTATGGGGGTATTCTTGCAGCTTATAATGACCTGTGGTGTTACTGCGTCCAGGTGAAGTTGTAAGTGACATATGTGTATATTGGCCAATGGACCTAAACATTGTCTGCTTGTCTGCCTCTGTCACAAACAGTAACACTACCTGCGGTAAAATCTCAGGTTCTCATATCCTTCTATGATTGTAGCAAGGTCATCTCTCTCTTCCACTAAGGGACTTATGTATCAACTAACACCACAAACTATTCTCGTTAAAGGGTCAGCAGTTGCCACTCAGCAGCACTTGAGTTTCATAGAACCACAGATGGGTGGGTTGGAAGGGACCATAAAGCCCATTCAGTTCCAACCCCCTGCCATGAGTTGGTTGCCAACCACCAATTTGGGCTGCCCAGGCCCCATCCAACCCAGCCACAAGCACCTCCAGGGATGGGGCACGTGCACCTTTCTGGGCAGCCTGTGCCAATGCCTCACCACCATCTCAGTAAAGAAAGTAGAGTTTCTGAATGTATTTCTCATTCTAGCTTTATGCATGGACTTACTTGCTAGGTATGTCTGATCTAGTGTGAAAATCTGAAAACAACACAAAAAAAAAAACCAAAAATCAGAAGGAGGAGAGACATCAAGAAAATCACCTTTTTTTGATGGCCTCAGAAGTTATGTAAATGCTAATTTCTATGCAATGTTCTTTGTCCAGAGGCAATCCCAGTTTGCCAATTAGTAATATTACTTTTGATTAGTTCAGCAAATCTCAAATGGTATATGCTGAATTAATAATGAGCTGTAGGCATTAGCAGGATGTGTGAAGATGTTGCTGAACAGTCTCTGGGTAGTCCAACTGAGTATATTTGTAGAAAAGCAGAATAAATAAGAAAAAATTTTAAATGCCCTATATTTAATGACTTGGAGAACTTGGGGTGCTTGTATTTTAAGATCATGTATTTTTCTAGCATAATGAAAAGAAGTACATTCAAAACTGCTTAAAAAAGCCCAAAGTAATCAGGTTATCTTTTCAATTTTGCATTTAAATGATCTATTGACACCTGCACTGTAAGCAAACACAATAATGTGTATTTTCCACTGGTGTCAATTTATCAACATACATGTTTTTTCTTCTCAGCGACATATACCAGTTTATTGCAATGTTTCATGAAGGACCATCGATCACTCCAATAGAGAAGGATGGCAGTTCTCCGCCATGGGAAATGTGCAAGGTTGAACAGCAAGAATAATTGAACGGTGTAGTCAAACAGGCATCCACAACCTCCTTGGGCAACCTGTTCCAGTGCGTCACCACCCTCTGTGTGAAAAACTTCCTCCTAACATCCAACCTAAATCTCCTCTTAGTTTAAAACCATTCCCCCTTGTCCTATCACTATCCACCCTCGTGAACTATCGATCCCCCTCCTGTTTATACGCTCCCTTCAAGTATTGGAAGGACACAGTGAGTTCTCCCTGGAGCCTTCTCCAAGCTAAACAAGCCCAGTTCCTTCAACCTTTCTTCATAGGAGAGGTGCTCCAGCCCTCTGAACATCTTGATGGCCCTCCTTTGGACCAGTTCCAAGAGCTCCACGTCTTTCTTGTGCTGGGGGCCCCCAGGCCTGGATGCAGTACTCCAGATGGGGCCTCACAAGAGCCGAGTAGAGGGAGACCACCACCTCCCTTTCCCTGCTGGCCACTCCTCTTTTAATGCAGCCCAGAACATAGTTGGCCTTCTGGGCTGCCAGTGCACACTGCTGGCTCATGTCCAGCTTCTCATCTACCAGGACCCCCAAGTCCCTCTCCTCAGGGCTGCTCTTGAGTCCTTCCCCCAGTTTCTATAAATACTGGACAGGATTGCCCTTGCCCAAGTGCAGCACCTTGCATTTGGCCTTGTTGAACCTCATTAGTTTCTCATGGGCCCAATTCTCCAGTCTGTCCAATGTGTGTGTCATGTGTGACATAAAATAAAACTTTCAACCAAAGGTGACAAAATGATAAAAAGTGCAAAACAGTAAAAAAGATAGTATTTAAAAAGCAACTCTCTTGATTGGAAGGACCTTAATTTAAACAAGATAAAAATAAAAACAAAAATAGAAAAAAAATCTGTTGATTACTCACCTTTAGAATTCAACAACTAACCATTTTCTTATGCTGTGAGAACCCTGGATTCAATTTCCAATTATTTATGGCAGAGCTCCTCTTAGTTGAAATGGCAGAATTTTATGGTTAAGTCTTCTGATTGCTTTTTATTCTTGTTTTACTTCATCTAAACAAACAGTCAAGGTAATTGAAGCCTGGATTTTCTACCTTCTATGTCCCAAGCATAATATTACAGTGTTTTTATACTATATTTTAGATAATTGCAGCAAACAACATGAAATGGTGACAGAACTTCAACCTAACAGTGTTCTGAAAACAAATCTCTATCAGGCAGAGGCTACATTTTTATTATGGGTACAAATGTTAAGACCTGCAGCTGCCATGTCAGAGCACCTTCTGATATGTGAGCTGAAAGCTACTTTGAACAGCAGCAATAGGAGCTAAATTCATTTCTGATGGACGGAAAAATGAAATTTGCATCTTTCCTTGGTTCTTGACCATCGACACACTGTAGCAAAGATATCTCTGCCTGATTTTTTACTTCTGCAAAATTAAACAAAAACACGAGTGAAAGTTTTTGATGAATTGATACGTGGTTCATTAAACTTTGAGATAACAGAAAGCTGATATTTTTGGGTAAATTTATAATTAATAATAATAGCAGTAAGAGTAATAGTAGTATTATTAATAATAATAGTAATTAATAGTAGTAATGATGGTAATAGTAGTAGCAGCACTGACAATATCACCAATACATGCAGTTTCTCTGTGACACACATGAAGATCTTCACAGAACTCAAAATAACATGGGAAAATAAAGAATTACTCTGAAGCACAATGAACAAACTGAACTATTTACATTCAGGTATTGTTAAATTTGTTATATTTATTTAAGGGCATATTTAAGATTCAGAAGTGTATAAAACAAGTGGGATTTATCAGTGAAGGATTAAGAAAACTATTTTGAAAAGTTCTTTTTCCATTTGAGATTTTGTTGTCCCCTTTGTCATCCTCACTTAGACCATACAGGTCTGACAGGCTTTATTTACATCATGTTCATGTTAATAATACACAAAGAAAATGTCCCATGACAAATTTGTGCTAAAACATCTGATTCTCACAGAACTTTTTCTCTAGAACATCCCCCCCAAAGAAGGTTTTATATGAAAAGTAAAAAGTGAAGGTAAAAATGAAATATTTTTTAGTTATTTTCGGTTAGTCAAAAACTAAACGATATTTCCTAGGAAAAGAAAAAAAAAATGAACTAGCCCTTCTGTAGTTTGAAGAAGGATTCCTGGGGAAAAATACATTTATATAAGATTAGATATGATTTTCCAGTTTATAGTAAGCAGCATAATTTTATATAATTCATTGGCACCTTCTTATTCAATTTAGAATAGAATTAGGTTTATTTCACTAATACATGTCTAAATTAAATTAAAGGTTTCGACTTCTTTACATACTAGATTTGCTGTCATATCAGCTAATACAGAGCTTCGGAACACCTATCAAGGACTGGAATATGAGTTAATGCTTTTTAAGGTGAAGAGACTGATTGTTTTCTCACTGTTCAACATCTCTAAGTCCCAACATTTAAAATACAACAGCAGAACAAAAGTTTTGGTATATGTGTGGATCATGAGTGGTCTGCCATGCTGAAAAAACACTTTCTTCAAAAACATGTAAAATATGTTGGTGATTAGATACAGAGAAAATATTTTAAAGGCTATTAAAAATAGTGTAAGCAGTTTTGAGACCAGAATATTGTTAGAGAATGAACTCATAAATTTATGCATACAACTTACAGGAGGAATAGAAAAGAGCATTTCCTCTAACCATTAAGTCTGCTCTAATGTCACAGAAATGGATGTATGAATAACTGGATCATTGAGAATCCAAAATATGCCATTATAATATGACTGCCATACACAGAATACAATATACTTATTTCAGCTGAACAGTTATACTGTACAAGTAAATTATATGGTCCATTATAATAAAGCAACAGTAATAAATCCAGGTCCACAATTATTCTGGTCAGTATTATTTGTCATTCTCTGTGGCCAATCTCCAAAGACTGTGAGATTCTCGTTGCCTCTTCTACACATAAATCAAACTACATGCTTTTTTCAGAGTTTTATATTTTGATTCTTCAAATAAGTCAATGTAGTGTGTGTGTTATAAATCAAATAAAGCATGTATAGTTCATGCTCCTCAGCTTGGAAATGACTTAAATTTGTAAGGAGCAGGCCAGTGTTTCAGCAGCAGTTTGGTTGGGGTGTTTAGTCTTGCAAAGCACAGGTCTCTTGCTGCAAGTGAACCTTAAGCCTTGAATCTTATTTTCTAGAAGTGTCATATCAAAAAATTGTCACAGTCTCACATAACATATGTGGGAGATTTTAGAATCAGTTGAAGGACATAACACTTCGAAGAAAGACAGATTCGTACTTGTACATCGTCTACTGGGCTCCTGGAAAGCTTATCCTCAGAAAGTAAATTCCAAGATCACCTGCATGATTCTCACTTTGTCTGTGTTCTCTCAAGTGTAAAGGCAGATTTAGGGATTTTCAAAAGAACTTGTCACAAGTGCCTAGCTTCCAAATAAATTGTTCTGCATATTTAAACACCTCAATGTCTTCAGATATTTTCAGAAGCCCTGGTCTTTGTGCCCATTGCGTACAATCCTCTTGAATATAATAGCCGAGCATTTTGCTGTAGTTAATGGAATTTATCCCTGTGAGACAAGAAAATACTCTCAGAGCTTTGATAGTCTGAGAATGGAGTATTTAGAGAATTTCTGTGTCATACAGAGCCTGGGAGAAAGCCAGGTGAACCTACGCTTCTCAAGTTCAATCTACTTTTTTGGCTGGTACCCCGAAAGGTCCAGAGTGGGAGCAAACAGACTGATGGCTTAAACACTCCTTTGTCTCATTTTCATTATTGACTGGCTCCTTCCCTAATTGTATCACTCCTTGTGCTATCACTCCATGTGAATATGTAACAATTGTCTTGAACAGGACAGGGTCCACTAGAATCTCACTTCACTGCAGCTTCATTACTTGGAAATTGTAATTGTAATGCTTCATTTGTCTTTGATGTTACTTCATAAGTGACAATTCTGAGACTTTATAGAGACTACCCTAATGTTTCCGCAGCCCTAAAGTGTCACTTAGTACTACTGCACTAAACAGAGTTGCTGCTCGTGCATTTTTTCACAGTGCTCTATAGTGAGAGTTGAAGACCACATAAACTAGTGACCCTCTGGACTGGGGTTCAGGCACTGAGCTGAGAGTCACTGTGGAAAAAAAAAAAAAAAAAAAAAAAGCACAGGTGTGGCAAGATGTGATTAAGAAAATTTAAAAAATGGAAAAGAAATAGAAACAAAAAATAATTTTTTGTTCTTTGGAATATCTCAAGGTCATGGCTTTTCTTTCTTAGAACTATGATTCTGTATTTTCAGAAACAAGCATACAGTTGTAGAATGGCTTGGATTGGAAAGGAGTTCACAGATCATCTAGTTCCAACCCCCAGCTGCAGGCAGGGTTGACAACTGCTAGATCAAGCACAAGACCAGCTTGCCCAGGGGCATGCAGAGTGTGATAATCACCATGATGGGAAAACTTAAATTAAAAAAATGAGTGGAAGTGTTCTCATTGTCATCACTTGAATCAGAAGTGCAGTAGTCACATTTAATGTGAGAAAAAGTAGATCTTTAAAAAGCATTTGATTTCTCCACATTAAAAACATTTTAAAGCCCTTATGTATCTTCTATGATTATTTTGATGGCTCTTCTGAACTTAAATGTGCATGGTAGTATCACTGACACCTCAACACCTGTTCCAGTAGTTATTAGTTTAAGGAAGAGGATTGTGTCTGACTTAGCAGATCATTTCTGCTGTTTCTCCATCATCTGATATTATGTTTGAGTTTGTGACATCTCACTCATAGGAATGGAATTAGAAATAATTATAACCTCAGGTGAGGGAAACGTAGCAGGAATAGGTGAGATGTTTGAAACTGAGTCTCATGTTTGTGTAGAAATGTTCGTGAGCACAAATTTAGAGACTAGGAAAAAAAAAATTAAGAAAAGGTACAAAATATTATATGGCTGAAAATTTCCCAGTGGATGGTTTTTCCACATTTTTTGGGAAGCACCTGGGACTGAGGATCCAAATGCAGTTACATCTGAGTTGGCAAAATACAGTAGAGGAAAAATTAGAATGGCATCACAAAAGTCTGAAAAAACATTTCTCTCTTTATCTTCCCTTAGCTTTCATTTATGACCTCCATCACAGTAAAGTCTAAGAGTTTGGGCAAACCTACAGTGATGCAGACTGCCACAGTTCTTCTGTGAAGCTTCATTAATTTATGGTTCTTATGATATGACCTTACTAACATCTTTGAAATTACATTTGATGCTTAGCACAAATTCATAAAATGGCTTTGAAAGACATGACTGATTATGCTACATTTCCTTCTTATAAAGAAAGTGGATATTTCTCACTCGAACTTTTAATCCCCTATGATATTTCAAGTGTAACAGGTATTATCAGAATCAGAATCAAACCCACAGGATCAAGAACCGAAAAAGAGTAATTACATTATCAGATTAGAGGAAAAAAAAAAGACATAATCTTAAAAGAATGACAGAGATTTAATTGCTGTGTGAAAAAATGTTTCATTTTTGGAGAGCAGTGTTTTAGTATCATCTTTGTGTTGTGTTCTGTGGATGTGAACGTGTGAGATAGCATGGCATGAGGACAGCTCTGAGGAAGGTATGTAACACTGAGTTTTCTTGGTCAGAAGATGAGAGAGTGCAGGTGAAGGGAGAAGATTTGGGGTAGAATGAAGGACTGAGGTGAGAGAGGTGGTTTAAGCCTCTTTCTTCCTGTCTGGAGTGACAGGAGTGGCTATCACACCTTTCACAGAGCTGGTGTAGGCAAAGCATGAAGGAGGTTGCAGCCATACTGTTGATTCTGATGGTCTGTGGTTAGATGTAGCCACCTCCTTTGTCAAAAGATCCATTCAAAGATTATGGATATAAAATGGAATTAATCCTTTCAGTCGGGAAACATACAGATTTATTCTCTTCTTGAAGAAGAAGAAATTATGCAGGTTTAAATTCAACAAATACTCATGAAAACTTCTACAGAATGTTATTAGTATCTGAAGACTATTAATAATGTTCTGCAGTGCTCTCCGTGCATTACTTGGTCGTTGGACTATGTCTACAACAGGGCCATGCCGACCTCTTACAGTCATCCCTAACAGATCAGCCTTTAGCATGCCACTGATGTGATCTTTGTGGGTTTTGTACTTGTTGGCTTAGCCCAACAATCAGCACATCTCAGAGGCTAGTACAAGCTAGAAAATGTTCCTGCGAGGCAATTTTTCCATAGCTACCCTGTTTTAGGAAAATAAGAAACTTCAGCTGTTTGGAAATAAATAGTGTTGTACCAGTCAATCTCAGGGAGGAGAATGTGTTCTAATCTATTTCCAATCAGGATCTCTGTCAGGTGCATAATTTAAGTCCCTTCTCCATCCTTTCTCAGAGCTGGATAGATTGGGCTGGATTTTAGCCACATCAACATGGCTCTATTGCACTCATAACTCCTATTTAGAGGCACGACTTATTAAGTAGGACTTGGTGCTGTGCTGACATATTTACTCAGCCTCTGACTGGTTTCTAATACAGACATATAGCCTTGGAACTCTCTACAGGTAAATTTCTTGGTATAAGCAAAAAAGTACTGACTAAAAATAATTTGTGATTTTGGACTGTAAACTCAAGATGACAGGAAATTTGCTAACTGAAAAAGCAAGTAGAAGTAGAAATGTCAATACCATTTTATTATTCTGCTAAAGTCCATAGGAAAAAAAATATGAATCTGATCACTTCTAGTTTTATTTTGCAAACATATTTCAGAATCTCAGTCATGCTGTCATCCGAACTGGATTGTTTTCACTCAAAGTTCTGCTGTCACTATGTTTTGTTTTGTCTTGTTTTTCCTCGGCTTACTGTTTTCCTGATGGAGTGAGCAGGATAGGATATGACAAAAATTATAAAATTGAAAATGGGAGCACAGGGAAAGGATATTGATTATTTGACTCCAAATGGACTTGATATGATAGCTTTTCCCTACCTGGCCTTGAAAACCTGGCAGATAAGTTCTACTACTTTTTTTTCTGACAATTTACTTCAAAATATTTCAGTATCTTCATTTTCCATAACTTTTGCATATAAAAATATGATTCTTCCACCCTTATGTGTGTTTCATAGTACTTAGTTCCTATTTCTGCTTCTATGAGTTGGTCCTGGGAATATCTTAAATTCATAAACATGTACTTTGCTTCCAGTGTAACCAGCAAGATTAGCTGATGATGTTCGTGTAAGAAGCAATATGACTAGAGGGAATGGTCTCAAGCTGCACCAGCGGAGGTTCAGGTTGGATATTAGGAAAAAATTCTTCTCTGAAAGAGTGGTCAGGCCCTGGAATGGGCTGCCCAGGGAGGTAGTGGAGTCACTGTCCCTGGGGGTGTTCGAGAGACATTTAGATGTTGTACTGAGGGACATGGTTTAGCTGGGAAATGGTGGTGGTAGGTGGATGGTTGAACTAGATGATCTTGGAGGACTTTTCCAACCTTAGTGATTCAATGATTCTTACAGCAGGAAAATCTCTACGTTTTTTAAAAATAAAACATTCAAGTGTATGATGTAACACTGTAATCTGTCCATTGAGTTTCACCAGAGCTGAGATTATATTTCAAATAAATCCAGACAGCCTCATTTTTTATGTGTCATCCAGGCCTCATGATAGACTTCAATCTTGATTCTTAAAATCTGTAAGTATAGTCATTAAATAAATCATTATTCTTTCTCCTTCACAAAGTTTGAGAATTTGGTTAAGAGCAAGAGAATAAAGAACATTTAAGGAATATAAAAGTCTGAAGAACTGTATTTCAAAGTATGAACATACATCACTATGTTCAATGTTTAGTGCTTTTAAAATTTCAAACTTGTTCTTCATGACAGAAATCAGAAAATTACTGTTGTGCCCCAGTTGAAATAACTGTTCTATCAAAATAAGGGATAAAAAAATGCTGTTCTGTTTCCAAGTACAAACAGTAAACAGAATTGCAGTATTCTCTGAAAATGAAGAAAAAGCTCAAACAAGTCTCTAATGATTTAATAAAATAAGGATTGTTTTGAATAGTTCTAGCAATAGCCACATTTCTGTGATGTTATTTTTATTGAGTTAAGGTGTTTAATAATAATTTTGCTTGTACCTTGCTTGTCCAGTTTTGGGCCCCTCACTGCCACAAAGACATTGAGCCCCTGTAGCGTGTTCAAGAGGAGGGCAATGAAGCTGGTGAGGGGTCTGGAGCACAGGCCTTATGAGGAGCGGCTCAGGGAGCTGGGATTGTTCAGTCTGGAGAAGAGGAGGCTCAGGGGAGACCTTATCGCTCTCTATAACTACCTGAAGGGAGGTTGTAGTGAGCTGGGGGTCAGCCTCTTCTCTCTTGAGTAACTAGTGACAGGACGAGGGGGAATGGCTTCAAGTTGTGCCAGGGGAGATTTAGGCTGGACATCAGCAAACACTACTTTTCTGAAAGAGTGGTCAGGCGCTGGAACGGGCTGCCCAGGGAGGTGGTTGAGTCACCGTCCCTGGAGGTGTTCAAGAAACATTTAGATATAGCATTGAGAGACATGGTTTAGTGGGGTTATTGGTGGTAGGTGGATGGTTGGACTGGATGATCTTGTAGGTCTTTTCCAACCTAGCTAATTCTATGATTCTATGATTCTAACTATGTATCCCTGTAATACTGATGTGACATAAGCTTTGTACAGAATTCACAAGGCCTCAGAAATGCCCTATGTTTCAAGGTATGATTTTGCACTTCAACCAATTTCATTCCAACTGTTAGGATTACAGAAACATTTTTCTTCCAGACCCATAGCCAAAAAGATTATTATGCAGGTCATGTTAAATCAGCAGAATTAATGCAAGTGGTTACAAAAAGAGAGAGAGGAAGGAAGAGCTGTTGCAGTTGCAAGTGAAAAATCGTCTTTACACTAAAATTCCACTGTACTCAAGGCATAGTTCCATTTTTTTTAATGTGTGTTTTTTAAAACTCTAAGGATATTTTGCCATTGTCTTGGTATATGTTGGTTTTAAATCAGTCAGACATAGTTGATACCACAGATTGCTTTCCTCTAATTGTTTTCATCTAGAGGTCAGCTCTTAAGAGTAGATGAAATTCTAGATTTTTTGCTGTTTTTTTTTTTTTTGGAAGGCAATCCTTAACGTTATGCAGTTGCTCATACACAGATGTCAAGTGCCATGTGCCATGCCCTGGGGACAACCTGCCTGTCCCCCAGCTGGTTTTTCAGAAGGACAACTCCTCTAAGTGTTGTGTTATCTCTGTAGGTCCTACACAGATGTTTCAGAATACCAGGTGTCTAAAACAGCCCAAAACATTTATATTTATGCAATGGAGTCCTTCTCTCACATTTGAGCAGATTAATACAATGGTAGACAGTTGCAGTTGGTGCCATGATAAACATCAATTAAGGAAGTTACTGTAATTATGCACTGTGTTAATAGGGTTACCTGACCCAATATGAGGAATTTCTTTTAATTAAACATTGTTTTCAGAAGGAAAATAAAGGAGGAGGAATGCTGACTTAGACCATTTTTAGACCATTTTTCATCAGTTTAAGAAATTATGTTTTTCTCATTTGGAGAGAGTATACAAGTAAAAGTAGCACCAAGTCTTTGGTGTATTCTACATGAGAAATAGAAGAAGAAAAGGAGAATTGAGAGCAAAAGTTGCTTTTGGATCAAGAATACGCAAGGTGTGAATGAAAGTGGTAGAAATGGACAAATCTTTAGTGCTGTAGCCAGGTTACAGAGACAAAAGGCTGCCTAGACGAGACAGAAATCTCTGCCTCGTCACACTGTGAGGGATCCAGAATACATCTCTATAAAAAGGTTTTCTCTGAGAAAAACTCATTTAGCAACAGTTTATACAACTCTCTCTCATTTAAACATAAACTAGAAAATCTATGGGGTTGAGGAATGGCTCACTGCCAAGAAAATATCAACAATAAAATGGAGAGAAAAAAAAAATCAGCATTATATACCTGCTTTGCATTTTTACTGCTAACACAATTGTTGACATTGTAAATTGACTCTTAACATCATAAATGACTTCCCTCACATTGTAAAGTAAATCCCGTAGACTTTTATTGGTATCATAAATGGCTTCTTAACATGTAAATGGCCTCCCTCGCATAGTAGTGTAAATCCCATAGGTTTTTATTGACAAAATAAGTCATATAGTGTATTACATTTTGATATCATTTGTTGGTTTTCATTTAAAAACTAAATAAAAGTTTGAGGAAATAAAACACAGTGATTTCCACATTTCTGACTGAGGCCACCCTTGTTTTTCTGCTCCTTTGATGAATGTGTAGTGTCAAAAGGGCCTGATAGTCTTTTCTTACATTTAACTCCACTTTGCAGAATACGATGGCTGAACAAGAGTTCAACAGACTTGGTACTTCAGCAGGAGCTGCAAAGCTAACTGAAAGCATACAAGAAAAGGTAAAATGCTAACTACAGTCATTCACATTTCTTTGGTACTTTTTTTTTAGCATTTTCCCTATTAAAGTTATTATATAACTCAAATTCTTGATTAGAAAAAATCTGTTGTGTTGCTTGGATTGACCCTGAAATGTCTGCCCACCAAATTAATAGTATCCAGTAAAACTCCACTATATTTTCAGACATAAATCACAGAATTGCAGGGGTTGGAAGGGACCTCGAGAGATCATGAAGTCCAAATCATAAAACAAAATATTTTGTAAACCTGGATGAACCCATGCACCATGCCCTAATTATTTAAGTAATTGATTGATTTCCTATGTGAGCCAACATATAAGTGCAAGAAATGTAGGGACTGCAGCTTAAGACTGTGACCCATAGAAGCAACCTGAATTGGAAAAAGTTATTGTCTCTGTATGCCTTCACAGCACACTACACATTCAAAACAAACTATGGGGTTTTTGTGAGTCCCTAAGAAGATGGTAAGTCAGATATTGATGATTATCTGTTCAGACCCCAAATGCAGAACTAAGAGTTCACCAACAGCCTGAAATAAATGACACTCACTGCACATCAGCAAAGCTATCTTAAGCATTCTAGGAAATGCAACATATGAGGAAGTTCAAGGTAGATGACCTCACAAAGCGGTCCAGTGTCAAGTTACAACACAGATCAGATTTCATTGGATGCCCTGATGGACTTCACCCAAATTATTTCAGCTATCACATATCTACAAAGGAAACTATCTCCTTTTTCTATAAGAGTTGAAAATAATATAACTTTCATATCCGTATCTATCTAGATGTTGTTCAATTATATATATATGTTTGTATATATACAGTAATTAAAACATTAGAGCATTCACTGAGAGTACAGTATATTTGAGTTATTTTCCCATCCTGCCCTAAGAATACTGCATGTGAGAGGAATTTGAAATTTATTTGCTTGGATGTCCACACTTTAAGTGAGGACAACAGTGTTTTAATCACTGTTACAGAAACCGCTATGTATTTTATCCAGAGGCAGTTTAATGTAGTAGTACTACAAACCAATGACTATTTAACACAATGGCAGTTATTTCAGTTCAGATTTCTTAGGGACTGTAGGTGCTGGAATAGTTTTTGGGAGCTACACCACAGCATCACAAGGCACTTCTGAAAATGGCTTTTTAAGACCCAAATCAGTCACATGATTGACCCCTTCTCATTCGTCCATTCTGAAATCACACTGCATGAGCACATTGAAGCTTATGGCCCTGCTGTGTTGGTAAGAAACCTGACGTTTTAATGTGATCAGATAGGATGCCAAAATTTGCTGTATTCATGAGCAGTGCAGTTCCTTTCACATTGGTTTGATCCTTCAGCTATGACCTAATCACAAAATCAGCGATCTTGATTTAAAGTAATATACACCATGGCACTCTCCTTTTCAGCAGTAAAAAAAGTGAACTGGTCAAAATTTCCTCCATTTCAGATCAGCTCAAATAAACTAAGACCACAAGTGTTTTTACCTAAACTAGAGTTTACCCAATGTGTAATTAATTAACATACAAATTATATTTTTGTTCCCTTATCATAAGTGATCAGATGTACATTATTTTTAAAAAATTAAGATTAAAATCAATTGCCCAATGTATCCAGACAGCCCTAGCTTCAGTAGGCTGCTTAACTGTTCAAATATTTAAAAGTTTCCTTTAAAAATTGCCTTAGAGGAGAAAAGATTGTATTATGGAGTTGGTCTGACTTTCAAAGTCAGGTCATTAATCACAGTTAATGCTCCTTGTTATAGCAGATAGTAATCTGTACTTCTTATAAACCAACACTGCCCACAGCATGAAAATATTTCTGATCCAACTGATAAAAATTTATAGTGTCATTCCTTTCTAAGGCTGGTGTCTTATACCCTTTGAAGCAGGTACCTATGATATAAGAAAATTTCCAAATGTACTTGAAATGAAGGAAGTTTCCAAATGTACTTGAAATTTGCTATGCACTGATATGCATTTTATTTATATACAAGCACAGGTGTTAGTAAACATGCATGATACGCATTTGTGAGCATTCTTTTTTTAGTATTTTGTCTAGGCAAGTTTTGAGGAAACGCAAGGGTGAAGTTTCATCCAAACCTCTGGTCTTTGTTCTCATATTTAACCAATCTTATCAAGAACTTACCTATTACCTGAAATCAAGACTGGATTCTCAAAAACACCTTATTCCTAATTATTTATTTTTCACAGGAACTAAAGAAGCTCGTTGTTTCTAAAGGAAGCAATGTCACGGATAAGCGAACTTTCCATGGCAGAAAGGCCACACGTAGCACATTGTGAAACTGAAAGATGCACTGTGCACTTAAGGCAGCCCTGAATGCTGTTTCTATTCAGTATTTTCTTTTCTTATCTTGGCACACTGTAATGCCTATTTTAAACTCCTCACTTAGAAGCACTGACTAGAACATTTCATTCAAGTCAGCGCACTAAGATGCCTTCTACCACATGGATTTGTTTACTGCCTAAATCACAGTGTGACTGTCATTGGTCATTTCTACTGCATCTACCTGAGTAAACAACCTAATTTATCACCCCCAGACATATATAAGCATTCCTGGGTTTGTATACAACATCCTGCACATCTTCAGTGTTAGTCAGCTTGTAAGCCAAGATGACTCACGTCAACTGCAGAACTTCTCCTGGTAATAAATATTCTTTTCTGCCTCTCACCTATGGAAAAGTGTGGAAGCATCTTTGTGCATGTCTTGATTTGTGAAGAGCTTGTATATAAAGGTGGTAAATACACATTCCCTTTTCTCCCTTTTTTATCACGGTGTCTTCCTGAAAGGTCTATGTATCATGAGAACCATCTGCTAGTGAACGCTGACTCCTTATCTGAAGAAATAACATCCTGGTATACAACAAGCAGAGCACTTGTGTACCTGAAAGCCTAAGCAAAAAGAATGATTCAGAAAAAGATGTCGGTTGCTCCAAAAGTAATGCCTCCAATTTAATTCTATGGAAACTACAACAGATACAAAGAACACAGTAACACTGTTTCTTAGAGCAAATTCTCAGCTACAAAACACTGTTTCTCAGCACAGCCACCACCATTAGCTATGCATTTTCACAAGCAATGAAGAAGAGCCTTCATGGAATTCTGATTCTTTGATGGCTTCTCTTTCTTTAGCTGATGACTACTTAATATTAACTGCTTAAAAATGAAAGAAAAGAATCTAGGATTCCTGTTTCAAGAAATGTTCCTTTTTGCATTTGTACTTGTATTCAAGTCCCTTTTAATCTTTTTCTTTTCTTTAGGTTTTTCAGTTTCACATTTATTGATACATAGTGGCTCAGTTTAATCAGAAGAGAAAAAGAAAACTGGAATAGTTGTTGATTAGGTCAGCAGAGAGGCTTCTTTGGTTGTGAGAATGTTTAGTTAACATTTGTTTAGCTGAAATATTTAAATTCATTAGGCATTTTTCACAGTCACACAGAATCACAGAACCATAGGGACTGGAAGGGACCTCTGGAGATCCCCCAGTCTAACCCCATGGTAAATCAGGTTCCCTACAGTAGATTACACAGGAAAGCATCCAGGCAGGTTTTGAATATCTCCAGAGAAGGAGATCCACATCCTCCCTGGGTAGCCTGTTCCAGTGCTCTGTAACCCTCCATGTAAAGAATTTTTTCCTCATGCTCACATGGAGTTTTCTGTGTTCCAGTTTGTGCCTGTTACCCCTTGTCCTGTCATTGAGCATCACTGAAAAGAGCCTGGCTCCATCCACATAACTCCCACCCTTTAGATATTTATAAGCATTGATAAGATCACTTCTCAGCCTTCTCTTCTCCAGGCTGAAAAGTCCCAGGGCTCTCAGCTTTTCCTCATGAAGGAGATGCTCCAGGCCCCTCATCATCTTTGCAGCCCTCCAGTGGGCTCTCTCTAGAAGTACTCTTTTTTTAACTGGGGAACCTGGAAGTGGATGCAGTACACCAGATGTTGCCTCACCAGGTCAGAGTAAAGGGTCTCACTTCCCTCAACGTGCTGGTCACACTATTTTTAATGCACTCCAGGATACCATTGGCTTTCTTGGCTACAGCTGCACACTGCTGGCTCATGGCCAAGCTGTTATCCACCAGAACACCCAGCTCCTTACCAGCAGGTCAGCCTCTGACTCCCAGGCTCTCAGTCCCCATGTCATACAAATGACTGGCTTTAGAGAATTTGTGGTCCTGAAAACTCCATTAAACAAATATCTAAGTTTTGAGCATTGTTGTACTGATTAGCAGCATCTAAGGAGTTCCACTGAAAGGTTGTCTTCTTGCTTTGATGCTTATAGTCATGTCTCAGTCCTAATGAGGTCAGACATAAAGATAATTCACACAGTGGTGAAAAAATGACCAGATGATTAGCACTGGAAACTTTTCAGCTACTGGGACCTCAAGGTCAAATTTTTATACCTTAAATGCCTCATGGGTTTTGTACACTGCTATTTGCTGTGCTCTGAGGATTACTCCTCATGATCTATGCTGACTGGATGTCTCTTTGAATACTTTTTGGAACAAATGAAGGCACTGTCACTGTATAGGTGTCCAGGAGGATGACTCCCACAAGCTTTCACTTATGTGAGCTCCCAAGAAAAGAAAAACTCTTCCTGGTCATTGTATGCTGATTCTGAATGGCCCTGACAATGTCACATCGATCATTTGTTTCTGAGATGAAGATCAAGCCACATATGGGTGTGTTGATTGCATTGAGTTGCTTCCCACTGCAGAATACAACCATTGGATTACAACCTTCTTTTTTTTTTTTTTTAATGGATTTCTGTCTTTTCCTTTTTAATAGTAACTTTTAATTTCCAAAAAGTTCATATAGGAGGATGAGGGGTACACAAGAAGCCAGCCTGGGACACCAGCAGGAGTCTGACCACTGAATTCAAAGGAATCTTGAGCAGAATTTGAGTTTCTGATGCTCTGAAATGGGCAGCTAGCAAACACAAGTTTCCAGAGTAATAGTCATGAGCTACTCAGAGGAATAAGCAAGCAACAGAATTGACATCAGCAATTTTGGAGGTTATTATTGAATTGATGGCATATAAATTAAGTTTTCCAAGAGTTTCTTGGAATGTACTGAACTATGTAAAACACTTTTTTTAGGAAGAGATGACCTATCTTTCTATATGCACCCTTTCCTCTCCGCTGGCTGTAGGAGCCAAGACATACAGGTAACACAAGTTCATTAATATAAATTCCACTAAAAAATGAATATGTATGGATTTTTTTCTCCGCCATGAAAGATGTCGGAGAGCACAGCACAGGAACTATTCCTTGGGTGAAAAATCTAGAATTTTCCCACCACTGAGGTTGTGACAGATAGATATAAAAATAATCACAGAGTGAATTAGACACATACATTCCAAAACCCTGTCAAAAAAAAAAAAAAAAAAGACAATTTCCTGGCTTATTTCACTTCCAGAAAAGACGCTTCCTGTGAATATCTCCAGTTTCTTCAATAGACAGGGGTGATGATTGTGTCTGATGGGACAATGGTAATTCAGTGTGTTGTTAGAATGTACTTCAATGCTGTAAAAAAACCAACAAAAGGAAAACAAACAAGAGCAATAAAACACCAAAAAAACCCACTGTTAATAGAGATTTTTTTAGTTAATCAAAATGTAGAGAAAATCTGTTATTCATAGGCTTGTTGGTTTTTCCCTAATTTTCTCTTCGATTTTAAAGTACTAAAGTCAAAGGACCTCCTGGCAAGCAGTTCTAACACAAAATTGATCATCTCCAAATTTTGGAGCTTGGAAGATCAGAATTCTCAGAGGAACTGCTCTTACTGTAAGTGATTATAAGAAAGACTGATCTCAAATGCTGGAATTGAATTTGGAGTGTAACAATTTCATATTTTGTTTCCAAATTTTGCAGCTAGAATTTGCACCAACAGAAGAACCCAATTTCACACAACAACAACAAAAATCACATTATTTGAATGTTTAACATCTGGAACTCAACCTATAATTTTGCATAATGATCATCTTCCTCCAAAAGTTCCAATGAACTTAAAAAATTTCTGATTAGGTCCATGGTATTTGTCCAATGTTCTCATGCCTACAGAACAGAACATAGGAACAAAATGTGTTGAAATTGAAAGGTCAAAACTTCAACAGCAAATTGTATCTGTGTACTTTGATGAAATGCAGGTTTTTTTATTTAATGAAAGTTTTATAAAAACTAAAGCCTGAGACATCTCCACCTTATTAGAGTGTAAACAAAGAATGGCCTCTCTGATCTAATTTAATGTAAGATATAATCTAATCCTCCCTTTTCTTCAGGAGTTTATTATCTGCAGGTGATGGGTGTTGTGCTGCACTTATTAGGATATTGTATTATCTATCATCAGTTATCCTCCCTGAAACCAGTACATCATCAAGCTTCAATTGTGCTTTAGCAGTGCAGAGAGCTGTTCAGAACAAGGTCTCCTTCTTGACGTAAACTTTGCGCTTTAATAGACTCACAGCTCTACGTAGCTCTTTGCAAAGTGGAAGGATATCTTTGCTTGGCTTTGAGAAGAAATGGGTGACTTTGAGAACCACACTAAGATAGGCTGATTCCGCCTCATCTTGACCTTTGCTATAGCCACAATGGCTGGTGGCCACAATGGCTAAACAAGATGTTCTAGATGTGCTTTGTACAAGTCCAAATGTGAGACACAGTTGGAATGCATATGAAGGAGAACATATTTGGAAATCCTAAAGAAAACGCAGCTGACAGAGATATAGAACTAGCTGATGTACCTTTGAGACTTTTTTTCCTTTCAAATTAATTATTGATTTAGGTAAAATGAGTAGCAATCTCAAGTGCTAGCTTTCCCAAAGGATTATCAGATTCTTTTCTTTACCCAGAAAGAAGAGCCAGCACCTTAAGAAGCAGTATACCACAATAAATATTTCCAAAATAAAGCAAGAGTAGGGATTTAACATTTGGAAGGTTTTTTTATCTTTAAAAAAAATTTTTTTTTTTACTAATCTAATGAGAATAATTTGTAGCCCAGCAAATTTTTGAGCAAAGTTACTCTGTTCTTTTTTTGACAGAAGATTATTGTCATGGGACAAAACAAACAAACAAACCAAGCCCTAGTCCCTTGCTTATACTGGGAATGCAACTCCTGGGAACATGCACAAAAAGAACAAAGTTTCAGTTCAACCATAAGAAGTAATGAAATTCTTTGCCTTTTCTGGTACAGCATGCTCTGGATTGAACACCTGGATTGCTTCTAGGTTTGAAATAAATGGATCCCGGATAGACATTTCTCCTTTCATAGAAATAAGGACCTGGCAGTATCTGGCCGAGATGCTCGACCTGTATTCATAGGGTCACCAGGAAGCATGGCAAACTGCCAGGTCAAAGAGGTAAATGAGGAGCATCACCAACACTGTGATACCAGTAACACAGACCACTAACACAGACTGCTAAAGCTGGAAAGTGCAGTGCTTAAAAAACAAGCCTGGAACGAAGAGGGGGAATGACTGTTTACATGGGTTGTTAGAGATAGGACAAGGGGGAATGGTTTTAAACTAAGACAGGGGAGTTTTAGGTTGGATATTAGGAGGAAGTTTTTCACTCAGGGTGGTGACACACTGGAACAGGTTGCCCAGGGAGGTTGTGGATGCCCTGTCCCTGAAGGCATTCAAGGCCAGGCTGGACGTGGCTCTGGGCAGCCTGGTCTAGTGGTTGGTGACCGTACACTCAGCAGGGGGGTTGAAACTCGATGATCTTTGAGGTCCTTTTCAACCCAGGCCATTCTATGATACTATTCTATGATATGAATATACTATACTCACATTTCAAATGGTCACATCCTGCCTTTCTTCTTTTCTCTCAAAAGTCAGAACAATAGGTTACATGCTCTCATTCTTTTATTTTTCCTCATAGGTGAGGTGATATTATTTCTTTTTATTCTTTTTTTTTTTTTTTCTAAATCTAAAAATAAGTTTGGATCAACAGTGGGCAAGTTTTTGATCTGAAAACTAATGCCATAAGCTCAACATTATCCTTTTTCTTAGAAAATCTAGAAACAGCACAAAAATAATTAAAAGCACAAACTAACAACAACCCTGGCAACAGGATTCAAAATGTCATACAATTAAAACAACCTGGTTAGAAGATTCGTCTGCCAGTAGAGCTGCAGTCACTGCCTTCCCTGCATGGCCTGACTTTATGACAAAGACAGTTGTTTGGATAAATGAAAGGTATTTTGCATTACTTATTAAATTAATTATATAATAAAATAGCTACTTGCTAGAATGAAATCTGTCACACCAAACAATAGCATTTAAGATGAACTTGTAACTCCACCAGACACTTTAAAACAGTTTGGAGAGAAAATCATGTCTGAAGTCAATTGTATGCAAGAGAACAAGGGACCTGTGTTAAATCTTGCCACAACTTTTATAATTTCCTGTGGATTAAAAGGATTTTATAGGTCTGTAGCCTCAATCTGTCACCTCCTGGTGTAATATGTGGCTTTTCATGCAGAGACACAGTCTATGTCACTATCTTCTCTTCACATATGCCTCCATCTCTTATATTCATGTAAGAAAAGCAGAAAGTTGCTTCAAATCTTTTGGAAGTTTTCCAAATTCCACCTCAGAAATTTAAGCTTTTGCACTGTTCAGATCAAAACTGTTCAATGATACGTGAGAACAGTGAAAATCAATTTTATTTATAATAATAAAATCATGATTTTTTAAAATCTTGGAATCAAAAATGAAAATTCATTTGAGCTGTCTCCTTTTCATTGTAAATTTCACTGTGTTTTGCAATGATATAAGGGCAATGGTTAAAATTCTAAATGTACGTTGGAAAAATATTCTTTGCTTTCTTTTTTCACTCTCCTCATTGAAATCCCAAACAAACTTTTATATAGATCAGCATTCTCCCTGAAAATTATTAATGCTGAATGCTTGAAACATAGCATTTATTTACATATCTGTAATTATTAACCATGATAATTATGGGTTAAGATCGAAACCTGGTTGTGTGAAAGAGGAACAACAGCTTGATAGTTTCTATTCCAAAGCATACACTACTCAAATGGATTATATCTGCAAACACAAAATAATCTGTCTGAAACTCTTGGCCAAATGTCCTGCATGAGAAAATATAACATACATCATGATCAGATTCAAAGTGAATGGAAGCAAAATGTAAATGTGACATATACAACCAACCAACTCAGATTTGATTAACTGTCTTCCCTTTCTTTGAATGTTCAAGGTTCTTTGCTCAGACAGATCTTGGTAAGAATGAGCAAAAGTGATTGCTTTTCTTCTTCACCGAGGCAAAAGATATCTGAAAAGCCAAGGCTATGGGAGCTATGCAATAAAGAATTCACTTCTTCATATGCTCTGTAATATTCTTCCTCATTTCCTCATTGCTCTCTGTCACAGTGAAAGGCTCCGCAGGATTATACACAAAACCCCAAGCCCAAACTGAACCCAACAACTTTAGACTGCAGAGTGGTAAAGCTAATATACAAAAAAATTTGATTTATTATATGCTGCCAGTGATATTTAGAGATATATTTATCAGGTGACTTCTACAAAACAGATTTATCACTGACACTGTTAGGATCTCAGTAATGCCATGCACATGATAACAGCCTCCATACTCGATTCCCTGACCCAAAAATTGTTGAGGAGAAAACAGTGAAAAAGGAAGGAGAAAGCAGACAGTATGAACTGGCATAAACTTCCTTCCATTTTTCCCCTTCCTCAAATGGGGAAAAATTGTAGTCAAAGGTGATTTAGCATACATCCAGTCTTACTACCTTCAGTTTGGATAAGTATGTCTCAGTGAAGATGGGAACTATTTTTTTTTTATCTTTTAACTATTTAAATACCTTGAAAGTTTCACCACCAACATTCTGCCTGTTTGTGTAGGTTATTTTCATTTCAGCCGTAGTCTCCCCCTTACGATAGTCTTTGCCCGCAGTGCTCTGTTCTATTGTGTGCTTTTTTTGAACTCTTCAGTGACTTTTTTTTTTGCCTTCATAGATGCCAGTCCAAATTGCATTGACTGATTGTGTACAACCATCAGGACTGACAAACTGTGACTTAAATGGGACATTGTTAATTTTTCTCAGACAGGGAAAGGTCATTTCAAATTCAGAGGCCTGAACTGAAATGATCCATAGAATCTGAGTTATTGGTTTGAAGGTTAACGTTTCAGTGATGTATGTTGTCATTAATATGATTAATATTTGCTTTGTGATTGTCCAGTAATAACTGCAAAAACAACGAGGCTGAAGTTGGCTGTTGTTTTCTAAGCCAAAACAATGTTATATAAAAAGAAAGTTTGAAAATAATTGTGAAATGGACTTGTCCTGGAGCCAGTGTCCCTAGACATGGGGACAGGGTTTGAGAAAAACACTTGATATTAAATGTAAAAATAGGCCTCTGTCCCTGATGGCCTCCATAATCACAATGCCCTTTGACTTCATTGGGGTAGTTTTGCTGGTCTAACCTTCTAAAAGAGGATTTTTGAGTTTTTTGCCTCAGGATGCGAATATCCCCTGCAAACAAAGGTATGCATTTGTCCATGGAAGACCTGGTCTGCATAAACAAACAGGGTTACACCATGAGGTCAGGTTTCCAAGAGCTGTACGGTGATGTTTTCATCATTCACACTGCATAAACATTAATTCTATCCTGGATGTTCTTACAGCAAACAACAGAACAAATCGTGTAGGCAGTTATGAAGATTATTCACCCTGGGGACCTATCTCATAAACCATCAGCATCAAGACTGCACTAAGTGCAGATATTTATGGTTTAGGTAGCTCAACACTAACTCAGGGTTAACTTGCTTAAGCAAATATCTTGTATGCCCTCTTTCTGTCCCAAGGTAAGCAGCGCATATTCTCAATTTCACAGTATAAAAATGCAATTTTTTTAAATGCTGAGACAGAACACTTACATTACCACAGCAATCTTATTTCTTAACAGAAAAAAAAGTATGAAGATGTAATTTTCTAGAGTTGTTATTAAGTTAACAGAGTATTAAAGAAGTCTAGTTTCAAGAAATTACATTGACATTTGAAGATGTGTCACAGTTTTACGGTACAAATACAGACACTGGGATTACAAAATTTGTGTTAACTCATGTTTTTTTACAGATTGAAGGAAATGATTATAGTTTAAGAACACATGAAATAGGAGTGATTGACTGAGAGATTTAAAATTGTCAGTGTCCAATAATCTAATGATTCTTTCCATCACTATCATAATATTTCAGATCTTTATCAACATGACACCTGCTAGAGCATGCTGTGGTTCTCTGCTGATGTTCTTGCTTATGATCTGACAAAAACCCACCTCTCTTTCCAAGCAAGAGAATCATGAATCATAGAATCACAGAATCATAGTGTGGTATTACATGAGTGGTGTTACCTCTCTGGTCCAATTTTAAAGTCATTTTTTCTTAATTTAGTTCCATGGTTTCTGAAAAATTTCATTTTCCAGAGGCAAGGAGTACATAGCAATATACTTTGGAATAAGCTTTGATTAAAGGTATTTTATTAATATCATATTATAGTTTATTTGTTCCAATGTGCATATTATTCTTATTTTTGAATGCATGTTTTAATTCCAGTTTGAAACATTTTTAATTTCCATGTGTTGAAAGCATTCTTCATCTTTGATATATCAGATATCTATCACTAGTTCCTGAATGAGCTAACTCTTCACTATTTATGCGGCCAGTTTTTCAATCAAACTTTTGCTTACGCTGTGGGTATTTAACCTAATGATTGCTTCATTCTGAAGAGATGGAATACTTTCAACCACTGTCTCCCATTAACTTCATGACCTCACAGAAAGACATTAAGAGAATTTGATTACCCATTCTTGTAAATTTACAAGCTAATATACAAAAACAACAATAATAATAATATTAAAAAGAAAAATGTACTTGAAAATATGTCATCTTCATATCTCTGCATTTTCTTGTGGAACGTAGTTACCCATTCCACTTTCATTCCAGTCCTGCATAAGTTGCTCATATGTAATAACACCTTTTGACTGAAGTAAAATGATCAGTAAGTAAATCATGGCAGATTTTTGTAGAAATTATTGAAAACATGAAGTTTAACTTGTAGACATCATGTAGCACTATGAGTTCAAGCTGTTTCTGTGAACTCTTCTCTAAGGTTATAAATAGATCTACAGAATATTCTACTGACATTTGAAAGGGTATTCATAGCTATAGATAGAAAATAAAGAATATATTTCTTAAATACTGCTTCTAAATCAGGGAATCTCCTGATTTGATGTTCTGGCTGAATAAAAGGAGGTCATTTTATTTTATTTTTTTAACCAGATTATAAAATTTTGGACGTGGCACTCAAAAAATTTGCCTAAATTCATTCTGATTAATTCCTGAATGAGGAAATGTTGCATTACTGATTTTTCCATGTGGTTATCCTTAAATGCTTATCAATTTTTAGGACTAACAGGAGAAAGTTGTTTCACTGTTAATTAATTACTTATTGCCAGAATCTTTATTCAGTGCAATGCCATAACTAGATTTCTTTGCTACAGGCAAGTGAATTAATTTTTAATGGACTGTATTTCAGAATCTAGTAATGAAACAATATTATTTAATTATCTACAGCAAGTGATGAAACAATTTCAGGCCAGTACACAGTACTTAGGAAAAACTAGCAATTTATCTTACTAGAGACTTTATAGATCCTTCTCCACAGTGTAAATATGAAGTAATGCCTCTGAGGTCTGTCATGTCTCTTTGCTTCTTAGGTTTTTCCATTGTACTTCTAATTTGATGTGTTCTGTCTGGAATACACAAGAAAATAAATACTACAAATAAACAGCTGACAGTGAAAATGACTTAGCTGGTTTTCTAAGGTAATAAAATAAAATATCTGAAAAGCACATCTTCTTGCTAAGTACAGAGTGCTGTACAGAAGTCGTGAAAATCATGCCTTGATGATATATTGCACAGAAAATGAGAAGAAAGAAAACACAACAGACTTTTCATCAATGTTCAATTTTCTGGAATAATCATGTAAGTACAAGTGTTCAAAACACAGATAAAGTTTACTTCTATGTTCACTTTTAGACTTCAACCTATAATTGGAAGGGTGAATCTGAAATCTCAGTGACTTTGTCTACTTGGGCAATGGTAGAAGTAAGGAAACAGCATAGAGCTGTATCCAGGGAGGTTCAGGTTGGGTGTTAGGAAGAGGTTCTTTACTGACGATGGTCAGGTACTGGAACAGAGCAGTTGTCACAACCCCTAGCTATCAGAGTACAAGAAGCATTTGGACAATGCTCTCAAATAAAAGGTTTGAAATTTGAGTGGTGCTATGTGAAGCCAGGAGTTGGACTCAATGCTCCTTTCTAACTCAGGATATTCTATGATCCTATGATCTGATTTTGTTGGCAGACCAAGTTGGTGATACTGGAAGAAAACTTCAATCCAAAAGCAGTGTGGATTTTTTAGAGTTGAGTCTGAAATATGGCATATATTTCCTCTGATTAGGCTTCCTTAACCAAAGGTTGGTGTTTCAGCCATCTGCTCACATAGTTTTTATTGCACAGAAAGGCAGCAGGTACAAGCTGCATGCAGCTACTTACAGTATAATGAGTAGATACTGACATGAATATGTAAGTATTGATTCTCACTGTGGAGAGAACATCTGTATCAGTGTTTACACTAAAAAAATTGCATCCTAAATTTCACATCTGGAAGAGTCCAAACCACTTTTTTAACAGTATTTATAATTTGTTATGTAATTTGGTGCGTTTGAGCTGGGAAAACCAAAGGAGCAAACCAGCAACAAATAAAAGTACAATTAGGTGATACTGTTAAATGTTGCAACCAAACATGAAATTTCCAACATTCAGAAGATTCTCAAATACATGCTGCTGCCATAATCTTTTATGAAAACTAACACAGATATGCTCCCCAAAATGAACTTCACCAGAATATCTTCTCAGCTGTGTATCCCAACACCATAATTGTAATTAGAGAGCAACTGAGATTATTTTTTGCTATGAAAGCAAGAGAAAAAATGTTGCCAGTTCTTTTTGATTCCACAGCACCTGAAAGTCAGTCTGCTCAGAATCTCCTTCTGAATTAATGATTGATCCCATTGATTCACTGACTCCTTCCAGAAAGTAAGAGGTTCCTCTTAATTCTACCTTCAGATCTTCTCTCTGTCTGATGTCTATCTTTGTGCTTTTGGTTTGGTTTTTTTTGGTTTTTTTTTTTGCTTTTGCTTAGTTAACACAGTGAAATGCATTAAAAAAAAAACTTCTTCTTACTTTAGGGAAGAGGAAGCCTGGCTGATTTTGACACCATGCCAATGAGCATTTCAGAAATATACCTACAAAGTGCTTAGGGCCTTTTTCCAGGTGTTTGTTTTCCTTCAAAGATCTCCAGAAAGTCGTTAGTAAATGATGCTGTGCTTAGACAGCATTTAAATGTTGCAGTTGTTTATAACATCTGCACTAATAAAATAAATCCTTTCAGGACATGGACCCAAGCGCTGTGTCACTGTTGTCCACCCTGGTAAGATGTTACCACTGTTCTTGGCATTGTTTCACTCCATGCAACCAGCACTCCAACAAACAACTCCTGGTTACATTATTTGGAATGTAGACAGTGTTCTTGGAGAGTTCACATGTTTAGATGTACTATCTGCCATGGCATTTTGTGGATTCAGAGACCAGGACATTGCAGTAGTTATTAGTATATTAGTATAAAGAAAGAACAATCACTAAGACAGTTATCTACTCAAGAGCAGAGCAGGGAGAGAAAGTCTTTCCGACTGCCCTGACTTTTTTAAGAATACAGCAGGTTTGAATTACCTTTATTTGCAAAGAAATCAATCCTGCCTTTTAGTAAGACAGTAGTCATCCACAGAAGAATTTCACTGTCATCAACATTATCCTTGGCAATGTCTGAGAAAGAAAATAATGAATCATCGTAAGTTATTTAATGAAACAACAGAAGGAGAAGGTACATGCCACCCACAAAGGGGGACTTCGAACCCGAAAGTAGGCATTCATTTTCTTCCATCTCTCAAGCTCATATGGAGAACTGATAGCATTTTCTTGTAGTTATTTCTAGTTCATCTGTCAGCATACCTCTATTTTTCACCTCTGGTGCTTTTATGTCCTCTTATGGCAGAAGCCATAAGGCCTTAGACCAAGCTGTTGTGTTTTGCTTTTTTAGCTGAAAGCTCTGAGCACAGACGTTCTGCTCAGCCTTGCTTCACGTGACTCATCAGCCTCTTCTTCCTCCAAATATTACCAGCCCTTCAGATATGCCAGCATACCTGCACATGTAATAATCCTCTAAATTGATTAGATGATTATTGTCTTTCAGACAAGTTAGAAAACATCTGTATTGAAAGTGTATATATCTTTGTGATTAAGTGGCCTGAACCCGCCTAGGGAGACATCACAGAAGCGGTTATGCTGGAAGACTGGAAGAGGTGAAATGCTCATTTTTGAGACAAATAATGGCAGCTGGGGTTAAATTAAAGTAGTAACTTCACCGCATTTACTGCAGCTAAGAATTGCAACATGACTGTAGTGTGAACTGTTAATCTCATGAACCTTACTCTTATGTTTTTCATGGCTGCAACCACTGTGTGTGAATGGATATTTCCCATTTATGAAGACTATGAAACTAGGAAACAGTTTTCTGGATGCTGAAAAAAATAAGTTATCTAACTACCCAGAGACACACAGAAATGAAGTTTTTGATTGTCCTTCCAATGCCACCATGAATAGATCAAAATAGGGAAGAGTAATGAAAATACACGGAGCAATCAGCCACTATTGTGAACATGACTTTTATAATTCTCCAGAAATATTATATGCAGCATAATTTTAGTTAGAATAGCATTTCTCTTTCTTTTTCTGTCCAGGAAATAATCTTCCAAAGTGTCTGACCAAGAGCACTGGCTGAAAGAGGGAAGGGAAATGGATTAAAAATGAATTTAGTTGATATGTTTGTGTTGTTTCCTTTGGAAGAATTCAGTTTTAATGATATTATTCACTCTGAGAAATTGAATAAAATGAATCACAACAACAGTAAAATCCAAAGGCATCAGTGAATGCAGTGCTAATATATTCATCAACCTTAAATCTTTACCAGCTGCTGAAGGCCTCAGAACTGATAAAACAATTATATGTGCTCCGTCAGCAAATTGCTGGCCTACGGAAATATCTTCCGTAGCCAAAGATTTTGGCTTTTTCCATCTAGGTAATTTCAGTTCAACGTTTGCCATGTTTGATAAACATTTCACAGTATTAAACAGAGTTAACGTTTCTGAACCAAAGGAAAAGTGATGAGAAAGGGGTAACTAAAAATTTTTGCCAATGAGACTCCCAAGGCCATATTTTAAAATGTATGTATGAAAGACAGGGTCTCTTTATCTGTAATCTTCCCCTAAAAAAAACCCTTTCTGTCAGAAAGTCATCTGTGTAAGGAATATAGGGTTCTCCATGATGTCCAAAGTGAGAAAAAAATATTACATGTAATATATATTTTGATTTTCTATAATGATATTGCTGCATGCCAAATCTCAGGCAGAGAATTTCAATTAGTCAAACCATGTCCTTTTGCAAAGTGATGTATGCTGAAATCCAGCTAAAAAAAATATTATCCAAGACTTATAAGCACTATTATTTGTAAAATGTTCTAATTTGATAGGATTTTTTCTGTCAGTTTATTCCAGTTCTGGAGATTAAAATATTCTATCCCAAATATAGGTTGTTTTTTCAGCCTAATTTAAATTTACAATGTACGTTGTTTTAATTTGGCTGTGCGGCTCTGGTTTTCTTAATTTAATATCAACATATATATGTATTTTTTGCTTTTGTAAGAGTATATTCTTTTTTGTTTATTTGTCATTATTTCATGAATATAACCTAAAATTATCTAAAATTCTTGTATTTTGGAGATGTTCATTTTGCAGATAACTCTGCTGGGGAGAGATGAGCTGAACTGCCAGAACTACATGTGGAAAGGAACGCGCGTATAGTTTTATGTTGGCTTAAGAATAGAATCATAGAATTAGCAAGGCTGGAAAAGACCTACAAGATCATCCAGTCCAACCATTCACCTACCACCAATAACCCCACTAAACCATGTCTCTCAGCACAACATCTAAACGTTTCTTGAACACATTCTTGAATGTCTGCCTGTAACTATGAATAACATTAATTTAATAATTATTTCCATAATTGCTCAGTGTAACTCCTTCATGCAAATCTTGCCTTGCCAGTCATAGTCTTGGTATGATGTTGTGGTGCATCATAAAAAGGCTCAACTCCAAACCAACAAGTGAGCATGGATGGTACATTACACAGGGTACAAAGAGGCAAACATGACATGAAAGCATTAAAAGTGCTGTGAATTCACTTCATGAGAAATTCATCCAAGAAAATTCCAAAACTCTGCACTTTGGAGTAACCCTAAGCATCACCATCAAATGGATGTGGTTGTCTGAACAGTGTCCTGCAGAAGTCCTGGGCAGTTGATGGTGGATATGTGGCAGGGTACAAGCCATCATTTTACTCTCAATAAGGCAAGTTGCATATTGGGTTTGTTACAAGGAACACATCATCAGATATGGGAAGGAGTCTTCCCAGGCATGTGCATGAGAATGAATGAGTTTCCTTTAAAACACTGTTAGGCTTGTATGTTTGCAAAACACAATGGAAACTTAACTAAAAAAAGGTAACCAGGTACTATTCAGATTATTCACTGTACTTCACACTGTCTAACACTAGGACTTGATTCCTTCTTTGTTCTTAGATGAAATTTCAAAACGCATCCCTTTTGTTACTTCCCTATATGCCATGTGAGATATTTTAGTATGTCTTGTGGCTTTATAATATCTCTAGGGTATAATTTGCCTAGCTTGCAGCTGCTCCTTCAAAATGATGTGCAGATCTAAGCTGTGATGCAGCAATGTAACAGATAGGCTGTGGAATCTGAATCTTTGGAGGGTTTCAAGATCAGACTGGATAAAGCCTTAAACAACCTGGTCTGAATTAATGGCTGACCTGATCTGAAACAGAGTATTGGGCTGGAGAACTCCTGCGCTTCCCTCCAGTCCTGGGATTCTACATTGTCAAGTCTCAAACTTATACATGTAAAAAGAAAATTGTTTTAAAGGAACAGTTGTCCTAAAACCTGAAACACTCAGATCAAAACCATTACTTCAGGTAGAGATAGTAAGAGATAGTAAGTAGATTGATAGCTTCTTTATGAAATTGGAGTTCTAATAGAAAAGCAAATCATTATCATTAGGATATTATTTGAAAAAAAAAGGGTGTAGTTTAGCTGCATTTATAAATAAAAAAAAAATGTGGGTCAAATGCAAACCTGAAAGCAAACGAGCAGAAAAATGCTCTGTCACGGTTGAGTTCCTACTCATAGTACTTCTCTGTAAAGAAACGATTGCAAGCAAATGCTGTCTGGCATTGCAAAAGTTGACAATCTCACTTGATGTCAGTTAACACAGAATATTGTTAGGGCTACTGCTGCAGTTCATTATGCAAATTGCTTCAGTCCCAAGAAAAACAACTCTTTTATGCAATTAAATTGTTTACAAGCCTATTTATATCTTAATAATGGTTTAGCCTGGCTGCTTTTTTTTTTTTTCTTTCTATTGGCACTAAGCATTTAAGCAGGATCTTCCTATTATCCATATGACCCACACATATTTGTGAGTCGTATCCTATGGTAGTGAGTGAATGGCTTATTTTTACACAGGGATTCTTTCCTGTATCCAAATGAGTTTTCAGTCCATGTACTACATTTCCAAGGTCTGAGAAAAAATTAATACGTGAAGTGTTTGCCTCCTGCAGTTTCACCAGCAATATACAAACATCAGATGGCTCAGTGCAGAAAATCTGATGTCTCCATACATGCTGCAAATGTATTCTATGTAATAAAAAGGCAAAATGAATGAACTAAATACGTTTTACAACAAAGACTTTTTTGTTTTGTCCTCTTAAGTATTGTAAGAGTAAGTGAATGGAATTTTTGCTAATAAAGAGAGACTTGGTAAAAAAAAACAACACATGAGCAAATGAATTGTGTTTTAATTAAGAGAAAGAATTTCATAAGTTAATTTGACTTTTTGTGTTTTTCATATAACAAAGAACTAGTTGAAAATAAGGGGGAAAAGTCCATCTTTTCTATGGTTTTTTTTTTTTTTTCAGAAATCCAATTTCAACATTAAAAAAATATTTTAATAAATAACAATAAAACGGTTAATTTTAAAAATATTATTTTGAATGAAATGTGAAATAGAAGCAAATCAGAGCTAATAAGCATGCACAAAGTAAAAAACATTTATATACACACACAACAAAAATATGTTGATGTTCATCTCATCATCTTTTCCTGTTTTCACATTTTAAAGCAGATATGAACTGCTCCATTTTGAAAGGTTCCTAAATCAGAATGCAAATATTAATAAAAATAAATAAATAATAGTGAAGAATCTTTAGCAATGAGTCCAGGCAGAACTTAATTTTTTACAGAAATAATTGAGTTCTATTAATTGAGTTCTTCTTGTAAATTATTTAATTCTAACAATAATTAAAAATTGTCACATTTGTTTGGTTATATATCACCAGTATTGAGATCATTAATGTCTTCTGAAATTAAAGTTATAAGTCAAGTCTGACACCTCATGGCAAATCTCCAATATTGAGTATCATAATAAAATGTCAAGCATTTGGAAAGTTAAACCATAGTCTAATCAACAAGCTTAATCTGTGTTTTGTTGCTGTTAATACGCTGCTTTTTAAAATTTTTTGTCTCTGATATTTGTGGTTCCAACACACCTGATCATATACTGAATTAAACAATATCTATCAAAAGAAAACATTAAAACTATTTCCTAAAATATTTCTTATATCTGTCCCCCTAATTTCTGCTTCTTCAAGTAATACATTCCTCCCTTTTTTCACCTGGGACTAGTCCAATATGAATTAGTATGAAGAATCAAACAATTAAAGGCACTAATTTTCTCTGTATGTATTTTCTCTCTGAAAAGAGATATCTTATGTCTCTGTAATCATGAAATATATTTTATCTGCTTCTTCAGCTCTCCCTCCATTACAGGCATACATATGTGGGCCTATACATTATTGGGAAGAGTAGAAATACAGAAAAAGTAATTGAATATATCACCAATTGAAAGAGAGTGAGTTTTTCAAACTGTCTGATTTTCCAAAATCCTAACTATTAGGACTCATGCACAACTGTGACCCACTGATCCTGAGGGACATGATTAGTGGGTATAGTGGTGATGGGCTGATGGTTGGACTAGATGATCTTAGTGGTCTTTAATGATTCTTTGATCCTATGATTCTTTTCACACTGAGCTGACTGTCCCTGCTTTTCTCTCTTCTCTACAAGGGAGCAAAACAGAATTAGGACTTTTCCTATTCCGTGCTATTTTTGTTCTGGATACCAAAGGCTTTTCTGCTACTCTCCTCTATGAGTTGTCTTCAAATAAATAAACCTAAAGATGAAAAATAAACAGTTTCTAAAATGACCCTGAATATTTCACGTAACACTTGGCTTATGGAACCCTCATGGAAGGAGGGAAGACATTGAAATCTGCTACTTGTATTTACGATGAGCATGGATGTAACGTTTGTTTTTGTAAAACTACCAGTAGGGAGTGCAGTTGTGTAAATGGAAGGATTAGATTCCGTGCCTTTTGGTGTTTGGGATCCAAGTCCAATCTAGAGGGCAGTATCAGAAAAGTAACCTGGATAAAGAACCTTATCTGTCTCCTGTTCTGTGTGGATGTGTGCGTGTGTGTGTAAGAGAGAGAGACCAGAAGAAATTTGAATTTCCAGCCTAGTCTTGAGGGCATTTACTGTAAAGTGAAGCCTGGATTTAGTCTCTCTTTCAATCAAAACCATTGTAAAAATGGAAAAGATGTAGTTCTGGGAGTAAATGCTTGAACATTTATTTTGTTCCTTCTGCGGCACTCTCTTTTGTAACTAGAAAGGAAAGGAGCCTAGTCTGAAAGAAATCTATCATAAATGCAGATATTTGAAGAAAAGGTATCACCTTATGCTGATGGAATGCCTGCAAGTAGCAGCAGTATGCAATTCCTAAAAATTGTGCTTCAAGTCAACCTTAAAAACCATCACAAAAGCAGGTGATCATGGACAATTTGCAGCATAACAAAATGGGATATACATAAGTCACAAAGGAAGGCTTGGAAGTGAAGTAACTTATTAAAAGTCAGAGGAAAATGGCAGAATGAGGTATCCAGTCCTCTGGAAGACTCATTTATGGAATGGCACTACCTTAGAATGGCAGTCATTCAGATGACACAGTGAACTCTAATCAATTACTCATTTTGATGAAGTTTGTGTGGATAGCTGTGGATGTACTTCTCTGAGTTTAGGGAGAAGCAATGATTTTCAGAAGCTAAAAATTTGTCCTTTCACATATATGACTCAACATTAAGAGATTTTCAGATTCTTTTGGGTCCGTATCTTTACAATAATGCAATAAATTCCATATTCTGTATGTTCTGTATGTTCTATAGGACAGTTTGAACTGGTGATACTAAGATGAATAAGACGAATGACTGTTGCTTAGGAGTATGAGAATTGTAGAAATTCAAGTGTTTTCTTACCATCACAGCATTCCTTGTATCCATGGCTGGAAGAAAATCTAGAGGTTATTACATGCCATAAATATTCTACTTGATTCTCAAATATAATTATATAGAAAACAAAAGCATAGAAATATATCTACCTATCTATTTCTGAGCTGGGCTTAATGTACACAAGTCCATACTTAAGATTTCTCTATAGATAATAGTAGAATTTTGTGCATTCAGTAATTCTCCACTGAATGTGATTTTGAACCTCACTGATGATTTTATCACTTTATGACAGCTGAAGAAAGATTATAGCTGGCAAGCAAGAAGGTGGATGTGGATTCACCAGCATCTTGCTTTTCTGTTTATCTCACTTCTTTAACCTTTTCTTTAGTGTCAGAGGGACAGAAGATTAAGATTAAAGGTCTTCATCCCTTCTGCTAACTGCATTTACACATCTGTCATTAGAACAGTACGCCCAGAGAAGAGAAGAGAGAAGTGCAAAAAGTACAAGACACCCAAGAACTTTTGCTAGGGTAGATAATGACAGTAAGCTAAAATAGGAAAGTGACCACCAAGTCCCAGGAACATCCAATTTACTCCTTCAGGGATACCCAACTTCATGGCAGTGATGTGTTAGCTGCCATCTCTGCAAGCTAAGTGTGCTGTTTTCTAACATCACCTGGATACTTCTGTAGAGACGTAAAAGTTGAACATTGCTTAAGAAATATTTTGGCATATAAGTCTACAATAAAAGTTTCCCCGACACCAGACAGTTTCCTTCAGCATTTATTTACCCTCCTCCCTGTCTAGAACATACTTTGTCTTCTAGTGTGCATATCTCACTTCGTTTGTAATTTTAGCAGAAGCTGCTAGAAATTTGATGCCTCATCCCCACTACCCATACTGCTGTAAGGCAATGTCTACAGTATCTTTCATATCAGTTGCATAATATGTTCCAAACTCGTCAAGCGATATGGTGTAGACCACTTTCTACTCATTATGTATAAGTCCAGAGCCTTGTGCTAGCCAGATCCTCTTTTTAAAGGAATTACTTGGTTCATTTTGGTACACATGCTGCATGTGAATTAATCTCTGTGCAAAATAGGAAAGCAGGGGCTAATACTCTGGTTTGCAATACTGAAGCAAAAATTCTCTAAGCAGAAAGCTTGTCATTTGAACAAAGTTACTGAGTTGTTTAGTTTTCTTCAACTGACTTTCAAGAATCTGGGATATACAGGAGCTATGATTAAATCATTTAATATTTCCTTCCAATTTCCATTTCTCCAATTCCTTCCATGTAATCTGTGAATACATAATGTATTTCAGTTTTCATTGTTATTAATCTGACATTTTCCTGAATGATTCAGTTTAAACACGGTATGAGAGTGTTAAGGTCATGAGCAATAAGGTGCTGGCATGACTTCACACATCTAAAGAAAAGTCTGTCACACAACTTTCTCTTCATATGGGCAGAACATGTCCTTTTCTGTCTTCATTTGTAAATATCTGCACTGCTCTGTATAATCATATATCTTCATTCAGGTCTTCATCTCAGAGTTTCATCTGTCAAACAAAACACATTTCTGGAAAAGGAAGGGATTTTGTGGAAATAGCTAAATCTATCCTGTATATCTGCACCTTGACAAATACAATGACTTAGAGTTGTCAAATAAACGATTTTGATGATGTACAGTTTGAAGCTTGTTTCAGCAAGGTAATTCATTTAGTTGAAATCTTTAATCTATTCTGATGACAAAACTCCTCTTTATCATTTAAGAGCTATTTTCACTACTTCCCACACATTTTTGAAGAGGATATAAAAAGAAGACTGGCCAGGTTTTCTAGAGATGTGATGGGTGTGTGCAAACAGTATTTGTGTGAATCTCTAATGGATCATCTCCTTCCTTGCTTAAAAAATACTGATAATGTTTTAAGGCATTCTTACTTGGTCAAGATACCGAAAGGAGAGCTAAAGTTGTTTGGAAAACAAACCATTTGATTCATAACAAATTTAATGTTTTGAAATTTGGTTTTGCCCTTCAGTGGAGCTAAGGCAATGATTTGAAGAGTATTCAGTCATCTGAAGTGTTTCAGCTTCAACAAAGCAATGTGTTTTAACTAGATTTTATTTCCATAAGTATGTTCTTTCAACTTTAAGCTGTTCATGGTATCTCTGAAGAATATCAGAAAAACAAACAACAACAACAACAACAACAAAAAAAACAGAAAAACATGCATACACACAAATAGAAAGCTAGTTCATCTCAAAGGTAATGAATCTTTGAATCCTCAGTAATGTAAGAGTGTCAAGAAAAATGACTAAGTAATCATATTCAGTTCTGTTCTAATATCTTGTATTCTAATATTCAAGGGCTGCTCCTAAAGTAATGCCTCCTAATTTATTATGTTGGCCCACAACTTCAGAGACAGATGTTGGTGGTATTACAGTAGTGGTTGAATCTTCCCACCAATATCCCACTACATTTTGTTGCCACGTGACAGATGACAGCAGAGAGATATCTGCAAAATTGCTATCTGACATGGAAGTGCCTATGAAGTAAAGGCGTGGAATTGAATTGTACTCATTGACACCAGCACTTGATGAAACTCTTAGAAAGACCATAGACTTGGATATGGATTATTAATTCATTCTTGCTGTGATTTCATGCCCACTGACTTGAATTGAGAATATTGCTTTGGGATGCAGAAGAGCTCAACGTGTCACAGTTGTTTTGCCCATCAATATGGACTGTACAGAATATACAGAGAGATGCACAGTAATCCCTTTTCAGCTCTCTGTAATGCCTTACATGAAGTTTAGCAAATCTTCATACATACAGTTGCTGTTGTTTGTGATAGGTGTTAATGGAGCTGTAGGGAAGAACAAGACCCCAGGTGATGATTTAGAACCAACACTTCATGGCATCAGAACATGTCTTCTGGAGCACCAGGATATGAAGTATTATACCTAGCCCAGATGAGCCACCTGCTCTGTGCTTATGGGAATAGCTAAACACAAGATATAAGAAATAGTATAAAATAAGTTTCATACAGAATTGCAACACACTCTTAACTCTTCAAATGCACAGCAAAAGAACATTTTTTAGAAGAAATGATTACATTTTATTTTGAATAAATAGGTGAACATATGTGTCTAAGAGCTTCTTGTGCAGTTTCAAGAGTTGGTCTTAATGCCAGACAGGCTGTTAAGGTTTGTATTTCACCTTTCAGAGATTATAAGTTAAGTCAAGAGAAAGAATATGCCCCAATTTATCATTGTAACATTTGGAGTTAGGATCTATTTACTTTCCTCAAAAATATTCATCAGAAATGTCAGACATCAAATAAGTCAGGTCTGCAACTGCATATCTTAAAACAAATGTAAGATTGGAAAGCAGTGATGTGAAGAAATACATTTCTTTTTGTTCACATGAAGAACCTGTAGAAAGTCACAGGAGCTGTGTGTGATTCACTGGGACTTTGTCGAGGGCTTTGAGCAATAACGTGCCATTTTAAAATTAACTGCAGTATAAACATGATATATCACATATACATCCATACTGCAGGGGCATTCATATCAGGATTTGTCTCACATTTGTCTTAAACAGACAGTGTATATAAAGCATTTTTTTTTTTCAGCTGATCCTCAAACACGATGCTTATGGGGACAGTAAAATCTTAAACATTCTCTAGTGGAGCAAAAAAATGGAACTTCACAACTATTTACCTACTGTTTCTCACTTTTCCCTTGGTGGCTTCTAGGTCTGACAAAATCCATTTTAAATAGACTACTGCTTTAGAGTAGCATATAGGTATTTATGGGTATACTTCATTTTCTACAGCTGAAATGGATGTATAAGAATGAATCTGTAGGAAAAAAAAAGAACATGAATTGCTATGTGCAAAAACTATTTCAAGAAGCAAAGATAAATGGTGGATAAATGGTGTTCTAACATAGTTTGTGCTGAGCTGCTGACTTAATAATATTTAAGTTCCATGATGTTTGAAAACAGTGTTCCAAGAAATGAACATTGAGAATGTAATCACATGAGATTTGACACTTTAAAACCAGGAGCTGAAATTAGTATTCCAAAACCATAAGGCCATAATGTATGTGAATAAATAGATGCTCTTATTGGAAAATACTCATTTATCACCTTATGCAAGGTGTAAAAGTAAATTCAGAAGCTGTATAATAAAATCTCAGATGACAAAAAATATAATTTTCTTTGATTCTTTTTATATTGTAGCATATCGTATCTAGAAATTGAATGTGAAAATTAGTTAGAAAATAACATTTTAAATCAGTTCATGCAGGCCAGTAACACTCACTTCCCCAGAAAATCTCCAGACAATCCAGGTGTGGCATTGTTATACTCAATGTAAATAACATTTTCAATACCCTCACAGCATTAAACTTATTGTTCTTACTATAGACAGTGGGATCAAGTGTACCCTCAGCAACTTTGCTGATGACACCAAGCTGAATGGTATAGCTGACACAACAGAAGGAAGGGATGCCATCTGGAAGGACCTGGACAGGCTTGAAAAGCAGGCCCAAATTATCCTAATGGGGTTCTACAAGGCCAAATGCAACATGTTGCGCTTGTGTGGGAGAAATCCCAGATATTTGTACAGACTGGGAGAAGAACTCATTGAGAGCAGCCCTGTGCAGAAGGACTTGAGAGTCCTGATGGATGAAAAGCTGGACATGAGCCAGCAGTGTGTTTCTGCAGCCTGGAAGGCCAACAGTATCCTGGTCTGCTCTAAAGTGCGGTGGCAGCAAGCAGGGAGGGGATAGTCCCCTTCTACTTTGCCCCTGTAAGGCCCCATCTGGAGTACTGCATCCAGGCCCGGGCCTTTCAGCACAAGGTCATGGAGCTGTTGGAGTAGATCCAGAGGATGGCCATGAAGATGATCAGAGGTCTAGAGTGCCTCTCCTATGAAGAAATGCTGAGGGAGTTGGGCTTGTTTAGCTTGGAGAAGAGAAGGCTCTGGGGAGACCTCATTGTGGCCTTCCAGTACTTGAAGGGAGCTTATAGGCAGGAAGGAGGCCAGCTTTGTACATGAGTAGACAGTGATAGGACAAGGGGGGATGACTTTAAACTAAAAGAGGTGAAATTAGGTTAGATGTTAGGAAGACAGTCTTTACTCAGAAGGTGGTGAGGCACTGGCACAGGCTGCTCACAGAGGTTGTGGATGCCCCATCCCTGGAGTGCTAGGTTGGATGAGGCTCTGCACAGCCTGATCTGGTGGGGGGCAACCAGCCCATGGCTGTGTGGTTGGAACTAAATGCCCTCAAAGTCCCTTCCAACCCAAAACATTTTGTCATTCTACAATTCTATGATTCTATAGATATCTTTTAATATTTAACTTAGGCATTGTTTATAGATGTTTCAAAAAATAAAACTACTGAAAGGTTAAGTGGGCTTTGAAAAGTTCTGAACTTCTTCCACTAAGGTTATACCTTATTTACACCAGCCTTTCCACCTCATCTCTGCTACCTAAGTTCCCAGAGGAACAGTCCTGCTGATCAGAACTGACAGGAACGCATTCAGTACCTTGCATGTGTAACAAGAACAAGAACCCTCACCTCATTTAGCAATGGACCCACAATTTCCATAGTCTGCCTTCTGTTATCTACCTATCTGAAGGGGACCTTCCTTTGACTTCCTTGGACTATTTAATGATTTGCAAGTGATTCAGCTGAGGGCTCTGATGAAGCTGCCTGCAGAACAGCTGATGTAATCAGGGAAGATTTATAACTAGAAGCATTGCAAGGGAAACAGAGACTTGAGAAGTATGGTGTAACCATAATCTATAGCCCTCCCCTCCCTGGATGTTAAGGAAATGAGAAGAGAACCGTATAGAAACCCTATAGGCTTGATAAAACAGTTTTGGGAAGTGATGTTTTCATGGCAAGGAATAAACAGCTGAGATTCTGAGAGCGGATAGAAACTACCAGGTAACTCTGGAAACAGGAGTCAAGACACAGTACTGAACTCTGCAGCTTTATTCAAGCCCATGTAGAACCACCAGTACTAGAAACTGCATGGATGTGGTGGAGCGAAACTTTTTCCTCTTACTTTTAAAACAAAGGGACTGCTTGAGCTCAAATAGAGCAGCTGTGATTAGTTTTCCAAATTAAGGGTATCAAACCTGCATTTAAGCAGCTCTGATCTAATTCAGACCCACTACTTATTCCAGCTGTTCAATCTTTACTCAGGTAAAAGTTTTGCTGACCTTGAACTTTGTTGAACAGAAGAGGTACCTTCCATCCCTAGTAATACCGTGAGGATTACAGGAAACCTCCTTCACAGTCCTTTCAATTACACCAAAGCACGTAAAAAAAAATTCATTTCTTTGACATTCCTTGCTTCACTTGCTGGCATGAAAAGTTATTCCTCCCTGAAGGTCTCTAAAATACTATCAGTTTTGGCAGGATGGCAAAAATAAGCTACTATGCACCTATAGTCTGCCATAGCCAGACTGGCATTGGAATCACAGAGTTTTCACTGACAGTTTCAGATAATAGGCAATACACATTTCACAGTCTACATCCAATTTTGTTTCCTGGAAGAATACAACTCCTTTTGCCACTTTGAATAAGATTGCTTTGCCACTTCCAGCTTCTCCAGTGAATTACTGGTAGAGCAACTTTTGACAAAGCTCTCTATATAAAAAGCTCTGTGGCTAGGAAACATGGCTCTCATCTCTGAAGAGAGAATGAAAATTCAACCTTCACCATTTCGAGAAATTCTTGTATCTTTAGTAGTACAAATACAGATGAAAATTACTCTCTACTCTTTCTTATATATATATGTACATACTTTGAGGGCCTTCCAGTGGTGAACATTATGCAAATAAAATTCAGAGAACAGAAATACACCACTTTACTGACATCTTTGTGTAAGCTTGTACAAGTCACAAATAATGGAATTCAAGTATGACCCTTTTTTCCCTACAGGCTTTGTTGTTGTTTATTTTGACTGCAAAAGGAGCCTGCCGAAACATGCTTTGCTGTACAGCACTGAGTGAATTGCGTGCTCTTCAGTAGAGGCTTCCTGTTGACTCAGTCAGATGAGAGTTGTCTCCATTCCTCTACAGAATGACACAGTTTGTCACTGTGATGCCCCAGAGAGAGACAGGGAGTGACAGTGGGACCGTCATCTTTACCATAGGATGTCACTATATTAGAAGTTGTATTGCCATGTCATCTACTCCTGAAAATGAATAAAGATGGAAGAATCTGTGGTATGGACCAAGTAAAAGAAAAGCAAGAAAGTACTGCTCATTTGACTTCTGGTCCTTGATCAAGTTGTCAGAGCTTGGAGAGATCCAGTTATTTGAGCAGACCTCTGTTTTTGTTAGGTGGATGAGAATGAAAGCAAGGGTGGTAGGAATGAACCATGAAAATCCTTCACTGTATGAAAGAGGTCTGAATTCCATGCTGTCATTAAACTAAATTAAGCACTACATATAGACAGTGGAAAAGCAGAATCTGCATTTTTTTAATAGCTTTTTGATATACTTAAGATCACATTTCTCTTTTGTCTTAACTGATTTCACTGCTATCTCACTTCACAGGCAGTTGAATAGTCCAGGAAGTATTTATCAGCCTCAGAATGAACTGGGAAATGTCCCACTGGGAAGAAATGATGATGGCTTTACCCTCCTGGCAGACTCTACTTGAATTGTCATCTGCCATGTGTAACCAACCGTACTTTTACTGGATAACAAAAAGTGGCATTAATATTTTACTGAACAGAGACTATGCTTTCATTAAATTTCATTATGATTTGATTTATTGATGAGTACAAGGGAGCGCTTTCCAAGGACTATACAGAAAAGTTTTCAGGAGTCACAAGAGCACTAGTGTTTAATGGGCCTCAAAGACTATGGTTACAAGTGCAATGCTCCAGAAACTGTATTCTTTATTATAGATAATGCCTTATATTTAAATGGTGAGAAAGTGTATAGAAGACTGCTCAAGAGGCTTTTTGGTTTTTTTTTTTTGGTTTTTTCTTTGGGGGAGGGGGGAGAAGGGGGCGGTCATGCGATGGGTATCACACTGTGATTTACTCTAACATTTTTAATTTCAAACATACTATTCTATATTGTTGGATGTCTGTGGCCCTTTGGAACTTCACAGCTATGACTACTTTTTAATACCTTTGCAGTGTCCTGTTTCAGTGTAGTAGTAGAGATAGAGCCCAGATCCTCTTGCTTACAGGAGCATTACAGAGATACAGAAGCTCTGAGTGTGATGCCAGCTGCATGCTTGTGCTACCTCCTTCCAATACTGTATATAGTGCTTTGGGAGTAATTCCAAAGTCACTTCACTGATCACACAATAAAACATAATACAGCAAAGAGGCAAAGCAATTTTAAAATCTTACATTAAAACGTATGAAAAATTAAACATTTTGGAACTTTGCCAAGCTTTCATTCTAACACAGTGCCACATATCAACACATATGAAAGAATAAATTAATTACTTTAAGGAAAGTGTAGAACACTATACATTACATTCTGAGTTAGGTACTAGGGACTGTAATGGATGTCTTCTAAAGAGATCGCTTGACCAGTTGGGGGAACTTTTTTAATCATAACCTTTTACATTTAGTTTCTTTACTTCTCCTTTATAATCCATTGAAGGATACAGCAGAGGAAAAAAAGAAGTCCCAGAAGAATCAGCTTTGGAAAAGATAATCTAAGATTGTTTAAGTTCACGTGCCATTAGTGTGGAATTGTTCTCTGTAGTGTATTTTAAGAAGCTTTATTTAGTCCAATGTTAAATAGTACAAGGACAGTATTATTTTTGTTTCTCTCAGATAATCATTCCAAGGCTTCATCGCTAACTAGTCGGATAGTTTAAAAAGAAATAAAAAGTGCGTTTTTTTTCCATTTTCAGTTTTTACTTTTGGTTTTCTGTAAGATGTACTACCTAACATGACCTGTACCTTATTTCCTTTGTGTATTGTTAGTAGAAGTTTAAATAAACATCCAGCTTTATTATTACAAAAAAGGAACAAAAAGGTAATGTTTAATTTTATTAGAAAACACCAGTTCATTTTCTTGCTGGTACTAGAAAATTCAAACAAATTTAAATTTACAGATGTGCTTTTTTTTCCATCTATATTATACACATATGATTATTAACATTACAGAAGAATGATATAAGGTTTAGGCTCTGTTTCTACTTGAAAATCTAAAGTAATTATAATTAACATGCATATTCATGAGATTCTTTGCATTTATTCTTCCATCCTATTTCTCAGTAATAATTTTTGACTGAAACAAACATTGTAAGACAGTACATAGCAAAGCAGTTTTTCTGGCTTTCAAACCAGTTTTCTCACAACACAGAGAGGCTTCTGGTCTTATCTTACTCATTTAAATCTACTTCAAATCTATTAGTATTCTCTTCCCCCTCCCCCCCCATCTTTTTGGCCCCCTCTGAGACTCCATGAACTCACAGCCAAAGTAATAATAAAAAAGACATTTTAACAGTAGCCCAATTTACTTTTCACATTATTTTCATGCCTTTTCTGACCTTAATGTGGAAGAACAATAGTTGAACACATCTCATTTGCTTGTGTAATTATACCTTTGTGATTTAATAAGCTTCAAAAGGTACTACTCTGGCTTTTATTCATCAGAGAGATGCCATGCTCAGGCTGCTATTGCACATTAACTGACATTTTGTATTAGGTTTTCTGGTAATATACTGTTAGATATCATATCTTGAAAATGGAAATGCTGCAACATGCTCTTCATTAGACAGACGGAGCTTAGCAGAGGTTCTTTTAATTATGTTCTCAAATTAGCTATCTCTGGGTAAGCCTGATGCTAAAATTTAGTGTGTGAAAGTAGTCAGAGAATGGCAGACGCTAAAGAAATGGTGAAGAAAATAAACACATGACATAAAATTGCAGAATCACATAATCACAGTATGACTGAGGTGTGAAGAGACCTCTGGGCCCGTCAAGACCAGCCCTGCCCCAGAAAGGGAAGGGTGCCCAGGCCCACATCCATGTGGCTTTGGGGCATCCCACAGCCTCTCTGGTCCCTGTGACAGCACTGTACTGCCCAGCACAGCAGTGTTGCCAGGTGGGCACGGGAAACTCCTGGGCTCCAGGCTGTGTCTGCTGCCACTGGATCTGGCCCTTGGCATCACCAGGAACAGCCTGGCTCTGTACTCTCTTCACCCTTCCTTCAGGTATTACTACACATTGATAAAACCCTAACCCCTCTAAGCCTTCTATTCTCCAGCATGAACAGATAGAAAGAAAACACAGAAAATAATTAATACAGCAGGGAAGTACACAGAAATCATGGATTTAATATTGATCTGTTTTTCACATAATGTTGTTCTGTTAAGAGTGATTCATCTTTGGGTGTAGGCCAAAGTGAAGCTGAAACTAGCTTCTCTTGTATCAGAGATGTTCATATTAATGAACATTCAAAGATATCTGTCAAGGCAAGTTCAGAGCTTCAAAAACTAAGATATAGTAAGACAAGAAGGAACTGGTGAAGACCTTGGGGGAAAGTAAAAATTCAGGACTGAATAGCTGATGCAAACAAATAACCTTCTCAGGATCAATGGGATTCTGGTCTGTTTTCACAGCAGAGAATTTGCCTGCAATGTCTGAAGTACTGCATTATTTGATTGGTATAGTGATCAAGATGAAAAAGTATTGTGAAAATCCTGAAGTTATATTGAATGATATCCCTGGAGTTTTATGGCAAAGGCAGTACTTTTTCTCCACTGATAGAAATTTGTCCGTCCCCCCTGCAAATTGACTTTGTTTTTCAATAACGTCAACAAAATTATTATTCTGGGCAATTCTTCCCATTACATGGCATAATGGATTATTTTATACTACTTTCTGTTTTGCCGGCAACATGCCAGGCAATATTCTATCAGAGTTTCGTACCAAAGTACTACCAAAGTCAAGGGGATTTTTGTGGGAAGATTGACAGCATACCAGAGCTCACTCTGAAAGTGAAAAAGCACTCATGGGTAAAATAAAACATTACTGAAGTTTCAGGTTAACAGTTAATGATCACACAGTCCCTTGCAGGCAATTACTGCAGTCTTTTTAAAGCCCCTTTTGTGGTTGTTGGAGTTTGAAGGGGCCCTGGGGGCTTCCTGTACTACTGATACCATTTTAGCAAGCAACCAGTTTGCTTACATCTCACAATGCAAAGTTTAACATTCTCCTTTGGTATTCTGTCATGTAATATTCTCCCTTATAGTCCTTTAGCTGAATGTGACTTCTATTTTTACAATAAAGTGAAGCAGCATCTGAGTGCACTGATCTGGTCTCTGAACACTGAGAGTGGTGTCTCTGAACAAGTTTAAGGTATACATACACCTGCCACTGGTAGTTTTGATGTTAAAGAAAATCCCACATATTTATCCTCATTTTTGATGGGTTTGTACCTTTCCATAGATTTAAGGTGAGAAGATTGTTACCTGTTTGCTTAGTATCTGTTCTGAAAGAACCAAGACTAGTCTTGTCTTGTCTTAAGGCTTTTAAATAGAAATACATGTAATGGTAAAAGTTATGTTTCTGCATGCCATTGAGACCCAGAATGAGCAAATGACTTGTCCAAGGTGATACAAAATCTGTATCAATTTTCACCATGGTTATATCCTTTCACATGAGTTATGCAAATAGGAGAAATACAACTGATTGTAGTCCTTTATTTTCCTAAGTTATCTGAGTACATATCTATTCTAATGCATCAACAAGCTGTTTATACTTATATTAAGACTCGCATGTCCACATTACAGGAAAGAAAGGTTATCTCACTGTAATTACTGTTTTTTGTGAAAACCTATCTATTTAGAACTGGACAAGGAAGCAATACTCCTCACTTTACTTTAGATGACAATAGCATAATCATCTCTGACAGCAAACCAATCCCTTTTGTAGTCAGTTCTTTCTCAAACAGGTATCTGCAATCAGTCAAACTCCCCAAAAGGACCCAAGCTTGCTGAAATGACTATGAAGCATCCTATGGGTAGCTGGATAAAAAACTGGTTATACAGTTGTCTACATTTTGCCCAATGCATCATATTCCACTGTCCCATAAATGGTTTCCATTGTAAACTACGATCAGCTACAAAGAACAATTTTGTACTTACAGTAGTTGAGAGGGAGAGAGGAAAAAAAGTCCTTGAAGAATGTATTTCTGATGGTTAAACTTGGATTAGAGCTACACCAGTGATATTTCTGGAAAACCTTTCCCCCCCTGCAGATACTTACCTGCAACTTGAAATAGAATTTCTAAACAAAATGCGTAGATTTATATTCAGTGAATTGGGAACTAGGTATATCACCACTCAAAACGGAACGTTAACAAGGAGTTTTCATTAAATAATGTTATGTCTGCCTTAACAGGTATGTAAATCCATACATAGTGGACAAAATAACACCTATATGAAAATAAAAATGTAGTTCATTTCTCCTGCAATCACTTTTTGAAACGATGTGGATACTGGTATTCAGAGTTTCTGTGCACAGAGATACACTGCATTTACTTGTGTACATCAATGAGATATAGAATTATTTATCTGCCACTGTACTCCAAAATGCCGTTAATTGCAATTCGCCGATTTTAAGTCTTCGATTCTACGAAGATTTAGATTATTTAGGTCAGAATACAGAATTTATAATTCACTATATTTTTCCTTCAAGCCTTTTTTATTCTCCTCTAGATCCTATTCCATTAACGGCCTGACAAGCAAAGCAACCTCATTTGATTCAAAGCAAGCAGAGGAAGATTTGATTATGAATGTATTGAAGCAAAAATATGAAGTGACACATTATGGTATTCAACATTAATGTCTTAGAAGAGACAGAAATGTTGGTTGCATTTACGTGACTTTGCTGTTTCATTATACATGATCCATTAGCTTTTCTTTTCTTGCTTCAGGGTGGCTGTGATGAAGAGAATACAGTCAGATGGCCCATATATCTGTGCATTTTTATCTGTCCGTATAAATACATGGATTCAACAGTATCATCTAAACAAGACAAAATTTATCAGAAAGAATAAAAATTGAATAAATTGTTTTATTTCTCAAGGCCTGTTTATTCTCCTTCTTCCTCAGTGAAGGAGGAATAAAGTGAATTTCAAAGATGTCTTGAAAGTTTGAATTTTTACTTTTTTTCCTCCCTCTCAAGAAACTTGCTTCTTAACATAATAAATTTTTCAGGGTCACTCTAACGCTACCACTTTGTGGTTAGTTGTCATTTCATGACATCTGTTATTGACCTGAATATCACATCACTACCACCCACTACCTTCGCTTAACTCCTTTGACAGAATACATTTACTGAAAGAAATTAGAAATGAATGAGCTTAAGGAAACCAATGGTTTGTGAACATTGTTTGTAAGCACAGAAAAAAAAAAGAAATGCTGCACCAGTGAGACCAGAGGCAATCAAGAAACAGGATCTCTGGTTTGCTCTCAAGAAATAGCTGGTTGTTTATCATTGACAGGCTGGATATCCTTTCTGCCACATTCGTTCCTGGCTGTCCAGGTGACCATTCACCTCACACTACATTTCCTTTCTGCCTCTCAAAATATTTTCTATCTCCTTGTTCCACTCACCTTTTTTCAGTGTCTTTGTCTCCTGTTTTGCCTTTAAATGTAATTCTTTGTTCCATAACAAAATCCATCTTTTCCTCAAAATAAACCTTACCAGCCTAAGTAAAGTCAAGGCAGATGTCATCCCTCCTTCTACTTGCATTTTGCATCCCTCTTTGTATCTGTTTTATTTTTAAAGATGCACATTTCTGTTTCTATACCTTATACCTGTCCAGACCAAAGTAGAATAGTGTTCCTGTTGTCCATAATGAGTCCATTGCAGGAAAGAACCTATAGTCCAGTTTATCTTGATTTATGAGGTACTGTTAATTGTCCATATTCAAATATGTGCTTTACAGTTGTAACAACACTTCAGTATTCAAGAACCTTATTAAATCCAATGTAGCTTTTACCAAAAGAAAACGGATATCTTATTCATTTTATAGTTTGTTTTTAATATCTTCCATCTAATCAGGTCATAGAAAAAAATGACTGAGAACAATATAATAAAATGCACACAGACTGGTGAATATGACTTAACCTAAAGTTCAGTGTAGAATAAATTCTGTTAATAACCTGTATGTAACAGTCTGTATCTGTATTCGTCATATGAGACAACAGTTAACAAATGATTCAGAACTTGAAACTTAAATGTTCACTTGTTTGGAAAATTCTTATGAGTAATAAATGTAATGTACTTGTTCATATCGAAACTAGTTGTAAGCTACTAACTATCAAAACAAGAAAAGATATTTTCAATAAAGGCTATCTACAAAAAGAATCAGACTGATTTTATTTACTACAGCACTGAATCCTTCTCATTGCCAGGGGAAGAGCACACTGCAGACACATTTTAGTGTCTTTTCTGCAGTTCTGTTTTCATGGTGTTAAAACAGAGGTAAACTGTTCTCTACTGTAAAACTAGTTTGCAAAAATGCCTAATGGAATACAATACCAAGAAAACTCCCATGGGAAAAATACATACATCTATAATTTTTCCAAATATTATTATATGAATAGTTAACGAAGTGTGACTGCATATTTCATTGTAATATGCTGTTTGTCTGTCCTATTAATGGCTTACCTTTAATTCTTGAAAGCAGAGAGAAGATACAAATGAAGACTAGAAGATGACAACAGAAGCTGTTCTTTAGCTATTATTGGATTTCCTGTGCCTAATCCCCTCCAAGAAACTTTCCATGAGGATGTGGACAAGGTTGAACCAAGAAGAAAGAGTAAATTCAAATTAAGTTCATCCTGCTTTCAAGTTGTGCTATAACAGATGGCTGATGAATAAGAACTTAGAGAAGACCTCCAGGTCAATTTTCTCACAGTGAAAACTAGACTCGTGTTTTCAGACATATTTTCTTTAATTGTAATGAGACCTCGGCTCCTAAATTCATTTGAAATATTACAACTCCATATATATTTTTTTTTTTACTTACGCTCTCCTGATTTTAAAGAATTAAATATTTTTCCTTCCAGTACAGATTCTCTTTTCTATTCAGTGTCTAATTTATGTATCTTTTAAATCAACAGAAAGACCTACAAATGTGCCTCTGAAGACACACCATATGTACACTTCTATTTATTAGTAGTGGTGTGGATAATATTACCATCATAACTGCTATTGCTCCAATTAATTCTTTCTATGAGAATCCTATGGTGATGAACGGAATGATGCTGTGAAAAAATCTAGTATATCCCCAGCCCCATCCACTTTATACAGTTTTGTTATGCTGCTTATCATTAGAACCCAGAAGCTCAAAATTATTTGTTCTTTGCTTCACATGTTTAATTGCCCAGCTTTTTTCTGCTCTTAGTGAAGAAAATCAGTACATTTTCCTACTCTTGACATAAATGATAAAATGAACATTTTCACTAAAATGAAGACTGTGATGAAGTACACTTACTATTATGCTTCTTTTAATGTTTCCCCACATACATCATCCAGCAAACATTTCATCAAAAAAAAGAACTAATGTTTGAAAAAGTTTCCAGACCATTTTTTTTCATTTATATTAACATTTTCATAACACTTTCCTAGAAGTTATTTTCTGCCTGAGGTCCATATCTTAGGAGAGAACATTTCTGTCTTGATCATGCTCTATATTGTTATCTGACATTATTCCAATGCTTAATAGGGAACATTAGTGTTTCAAGAAACATTTACATATAGTGTTGAGAGACATGGTTTAGTGGGGTTACTGGTGGTAGGTGGATAGTTGGACTGGATGATTTCGTAGGCTTTTTCCAACCTAGCTAATTCTATGATTCTATGTTTGTATCTGGCTATCTATTGTATTTAAGACTGCCTTCCTTTCTTATGACCTTGCATTAATATATCTTGAGATGATTATTCTCACATACCACTTTAAACAAAGTAACCAAAAGGAGATTCAAATCATTCAATTCAAAATATTTACAAATATATTTATCTAATCCAACCAACAGAGAAAGCCATATGATGTATGCTGCTAACTTCCTCCTGATCCTCCCATCAAGCTCCTGCTTTATGCCACAAAGATTTTAAAAGAGCAATTCAAAGAATTAATCTGCACTTCATTCTAGCCATGCAATTTCAGATCTTCAGTATTAAACAGTTGTGAAATCACCTCCATTTCCCTTCTTGATCATCAAATAGCCTTTTGTGTCATGACATTCAGCTGAAACAAGGCTACAACAAATCACTGAAGTGACAAGGAATCACTTCGGTAAATTTCATGTACCTTTATTTCATTTCTTAACTTATTGTTGTTTTTCTGGGGCAGTATATGCTTTCCCTTATTAGGTTGTCTACCTTTATCCAACAGATGCACTTTCATCATTTCAAGCAGTAAGAGTCCATTCACAATATGCCGCAATACGTTTTTGTTTCCTATATCTACTGTGAAATTGAAAAAAAAAAAAGTCTTGTTCTCTTAACAACTTTGACTTCCATCAGTCAGATTGTGATTCCAAAGCATTCCCTCAGCATCTTTTTTCCTCCCCAGGAAGCACATAATCAGTTTCAACATGTTTGTCAAGTTCTTCAGAAGTATTTCCAGCAGTGACTACAGGCCATTGCTAAGGCCAATTACATGTCTTAAATATTTAACAGCAGCCATTTTCTCTTCCAGTTAAAATTTAATAAGCAAAGTCTTTACTCCTATATTTCAGTTACTACCATTTTTTTCCCCCAACAGTTCCTACACACATATTCTGGTTTGTGAACACTCTGACAAACAATCTAACAAATACTTGTTAATACGATCCTGTAACATGATAGAAAGGGCAACAACGACAGCAGAGCAGCAAGATCCTGTGCTGCAGCAAGGCATGGTTTGCTGAAATGCAACACCCGAGGGCACAGAAATAAAGGAAAAAAGCTCCTTACCTTCAGAAGGTCCCAGGTACACAGAGACAGCCAGCAAGATACCCTTGCCTCCACTGACAACCCTTAAATGAGGTCTGGGAAGGGGTGGATCCTGGCTCCACCCCTGCTGGTCACTCAGGTGCACTGAGCTCCCCTGGGTTGGCCCCCCTTCCCACCAGGTGCTCAATCACTGTTTCAAGCTATGACTTAGCATTTCTGCTACACTTCCGTTCCAGGTCCTTTCTAATTTTTAGCTGTACTCAATTCACTTTGCATATCTTCATCTCATTCATGAATCATTATTAGAATTATTCCCAGGGGCTGCAATTGAACTGAATCGCCTTTCTGTTGGCACTTTATCTACCATGTACAATACTTGCCCACAGAGCCTACCATATAAAAGTTGGTTTTAAAGGTCAGCTACCTAGCTTACAAGTTCAGCCAGCATGAGCCAAGGAAGATTAGAACTACTTTATAATTAATAACAGGAAGTCTATTAGCTCGGCCAAGATTTCCGGTGCGTCTAAGTAAATATAATTACACCTGTGTATGTAAAATGTTTCCTGAAAAATCAAGTGGGATTTTTAATTTGGCAACATTTTTAATGTTTTTTTTTAGTTCTTAAAATGAAAAATGATATCATCTTATAGTAGATAGCACATATGGAAGCTGAGAAGCGGTTTATGAGGAGCTGGAGGCCTGCTGCATGAATATGATTGTACTGACATTTTAGTTCCTGACTGACATTTTATTTACTGACAGAATTATTGAAAACTTTGCAGTAAAGAAGTATTTTAAATGATTTAAATCAAGCAGTGCCACTAAAATGTAGTGTAACATGCTATCGCTGAGCTTCTACGTCTAGATAAGATGATAGCTGCACGTTTATTTCAGAGCTAGTCCATTCTCAGCGTGGAATTAGAAAGACATGACCCATGGATGCAGTTCACAGGAAGTCACTTCCTTCCTTCAACTTTTTTTTAACTTGTCCACAACTGTCAGTCTATTTTAACAACATAGTCTATGGAATGCCTGCGCTGCTTCTCTGTGCAATATTTACTGTGTTGATGGGCAAGCCTGGAGGAAACTTAATCCTAATTCAGGGAATTTAGGACTTAGTGTTCATTTTCTCTGATTTAGATAACTTTTTTTTTTTTTTTTGCATAGTGTTTAAACAGCACACTGTGCCTGTCTCTCAATAAAGTTGTACCAGAGCTCGTGCATTTCTATCTTACATAGACTAAAATTCTATGTTGGTTTTCTGTAAAGCATGTGCCTACACATTACAATTATTATCTTCTATTCATTCTCAGCTCTTCCCAATTATTCATCATAAATTCTTTCACGTACTTCCCTGCATTGTTTATGTCCATCATGTTTCAGTAAGCTGTATTTTATTCATTTATGTAGGTCTTTTTATTTCTTTTCCAGAATTCATGATAACAAATTCTGCAAGAACAACAAACACTTTTTTTGGCTTCTGATCGAAGTCCAGTTCACACGTGCATGTTGAAGGCCGGGTTTTCGTCTATTTTTTTTCATATTAATGAGCTAATTTAAACAAGAAATAATCAAACTTGTCACTATCAAAGATTTATTACACTCAAATTTACTGCTTTCCAGGGCAGAAATAGGCTAAAAAATACAGAATCCCACAGCAATACTCTATCATTCCAGTCTTCTGCTCTCTTGCTCTATTTTTCCAACTTTGTAGTTGGAACACAGTTCTGATCCTGTGAGCTAGTTTATTACAATGACAGAATTTAAGTTTAGCTAAGTCCAGAGAGATGAATATATCTTCCAAATTCTTCTGAAAATTCAAAATACTTTTCAAGACTACGTACTTATCTTTTGCTGAAGATATACAATAGAACACATAAAACTTGTCAAAGGTTAAGGAACACAGAAAGGATAATATAAGGGCTGGTGTAATTTCCAGTTCTGTTTTTCTTTAAAGAGTGAGATAGCCGACTGTGTTACACAGACACTAATGGTTAAAGTTATTATTGAGATTTTGACTATGGGCAGTGGGTAAAACTCATACATGGAATCAAGTCTTTTGAAGTAGTCACTATCTGGACAGTGACAGGAGTGTCTGTTGTGGGTATCCTTGCATAAATCCTTCCACTGGACTGGTAGAGACTTCCTGAAACACAGTTCTGCTGAATTCTTATGTATCTATCCAGCTAAATAACTGCATGAGTCATTATTTTTGATCATCTTAAACTACATTCAAAAATAAAAGCTTAGATATGTACCAAAACTTTTTCCTACATGTCATTTCTGCACCTGTAAAAATATGTTCTATGCATTATGTACAAGTGTCTTTTTTTTTTATGTACAATGGCCAATTCTGCACCAGGTATTCCCTGTAGAATCCTTGGGATGCCAGATTCCCCATCCAGGATGTTGATTAGAACTTTTAGGCATACAAATCCTGCCTGTCAATTGATCTAGGTACAGCATTCCTTGAGGAAATCTTCTGGACAGCTGAGAATTTTCATCTGTAGTGCTCCTGTGTTTGAACTGGGTAAATGCTTTGGAGTGCGATTGTCTGGAAGTTCTGTCAACCACCTTGTCTCAGATGAGGCCACCGTGTCTTCTGTGTACATGGAGAGCTTCAGGACAACTCAGGGATTATCAATTTAGGAGGTCAGGTTGGGACCTTAGGCACAGTGTTGATATCTCCCTGTGCCCTGTTATAGCTACAGGACAAATTTGAGCTTCATCATACTTCTCATTTCTAACACTAAGTCTGGGAGACATAATGACATACGAGAGGCTTGTTCATGTCTATTGACCAGCACTTACCAGCTGCCTGATTTGGCTCTGACTTTTTGGCTTGCCAAACAAATTTGAGTTCTTTGGCAAACAAAATCTCTACTCTCAGCCAGGAGTCTTGGCACATGGAGTCTCAGCAGGGAGCGTTTGATTAAAACAGTCAATAGGCACCTGTCAAGGAGAAAACGAAGCTTCTGGAGGTTGTGATTGTATTGAATTTTCCAGTCCTCTCTCCTTGGGTCTAGGGCAGAGCTTAATCCAAATTATAGACACATACATAATCAATCTCACCAAAGCAATAGTCTGGCATGGGACTCGTCTGTGCTAAACAGGACCTCGATCCTGACAGGTATAATGCTGTGTGTGTGGCAGAGCAATCTAGCAAATAAAAAAGGACCCTTCTATGTGATGCTTTTAGAGATACAGGGTGTAAGAGAAAGTGGGAGTGCATTGTAGTGGCACAGGGACAAGCACTACTTAGACATGCTTTCCTGAATGTGTATAAGTGACCTCTATGCACTCCTGGAATTGTACACCAGATTTTTATATGTTGCCATAAAGATTTTTATAAAGGGGGTCAGAGTATTTGTCCTCTGAAACATATACAAGCCATAAAACAACAGAATAGTATTAGACATGGACAGTGACTCTAAATCTAAGTCCTAGAAAGGTGTGAAAACTCATTCTAAATAATAAATAGGATCCAGTTACAGAAATGCAGTTGGCTTATGCACACACATACACACAAAGGTGTGTTTTAGGTCTGTATGTCATAATCTAAAGCATTCTGAATTCCTCCTGTATTATGCTAGAACAAGTCTTTTTTTAGGAAGACTTTTAAGCATACATTTAACTTCTTCACTAGCTGCTCAAGTAGCAATAGAGAAATAAATTATAATGTTCTAATGTCTGTGAGAACAGTCTCAAGAGAAAAACAGTACAGTTGTAACTCTTACTGAGATAAAACCACAAAAGCTTTTAAGCATTTATGTATAGCTTGAAAAGTAAGAGTAATTACTCTGAAGCTAAGGAAGCAGTCACATGCTTAAAATCTTTGTTTTATTGAAAACTGAGAATTCACCCATTGGATCATGGACAAATAACTATGATTGAATTCATATGAATTCATTCTTATAGAGTCTGTGGTAGACTATGCCTTTGAGGAGATTGCCAAACTTTAAATCCTTTATATTCAATAAGTTCTTCTGAGGACAATGTGCAATTTTACATATACAGTACTACAAAAACATAATTTTTCCATGACATCTTGCTAGATGTTACAGTAGCCTTTGGATGTAGAAACAGGAGTTTTATCTCTAGCTTATGGCAACTTCAGAAGTTGTAAACAGTGCTTTTCAGTGTTTAATGTGCAGCCGACCAGAAGTCTATGACTATTCCTCATCAATATTTAATAATAGTTAAATGTTTAGGAGGAACAGATTTTCCTTAAGAAAGAAATATGTGAACCACATTAATACTTGACCTACTTGTGCGAACTAAAGAAAGTCTAAAATATAGCTGGAAATAAAATAGTTTTTCTGATTGTGTTATAAAAGACCTGCCTTAGCAGGTTAGGAAGTTTGCTGAATCATAGGATGGACTGAGTTGGAAGAGACCTTAAAGATAATCTGATCAGGTACTTCCAAACTCCTGCTATGGGAAGGGGTACCTTCTACTAGATCAGGTTGCCCAAAGACTCATCCAGCCACACATTGAGTACTTCCAGGGATGGAGCATCCGCAGCTTCTCTGGGCAATTAGCTCTAGTGCCTCATCATACTTGTCATGAAAAACTTCTTCCTTATATCTAATCTAAAACTACGCTTTTTTATTTGAAACTGTTGTCCCTTGTCCTGTCACTATACTCCCTGTGAAGCATTTCTCCCCATAAACAGAAGGATGTCTTGAGTGGATGTATCTGTAGTAGTGGACTCAAGGATAATTTCCACAAAATGTCTTTGCCAGACATGAGTTTTCACATGCAGATAAAAGCATCTGATAGTATTTTCTTTTATAAATGGATTTTCATTATATTTCTAGATTCTAAGCACAACCAACACTGATCTGAGGTTTAGTGTATTTTTTGCTTATCCCAGTCGATGTCTTTTTGATCCCCTTTAAACTCTTTCAAAATAATATTTAGATCTTTTTCCTGGTTAGTAAACATTACCATCCCCATCCTGCCCACAAAAACCTTAACGCTCATGGTTTTCTTTTCATGGCTTTCTTGCCAAGTCATCAATGATGGTTAGGAACTTAAAAACAAAGGAAATAAATACATTTGTTCTTTTGTGGAGTATTTCACTCAAATAAGATTGACAACAGGAGGCATTGTACTGCATGTGTCTGGCTGTCTTTAAAATTCTGTAGCGCAGATATCTACATCCAAGCTGGTCACCTTAGGATATTTATATTTTCTAACAAGTAAAATAAAGAAAGAAAAGTAGGGCACTGACCATTTGATTTTACCTAAGATATCTGAAATTTATCGTACCATAAATTGCACGTTTTACCTCAGTGAAGTATAACAAGAACCTAGTGTGAAGTACTCCTTTATTTTTTCCCTTTTATGTCTTCCTGTGCTATCTCTTCTGCGTAATCATACCTCACTGTCCACCTTCAAACCCTTCCTCAAAACTGTATTTTTAAAAAAATTGAATTCTCAAAGTGTGTCTTCTTTTTCATTTAGAAATACAAATGAATATAGTATTTGAAAATAAGTGCTTTAACTCGGTAGCATCTTGCATGAAGAATTATGCTAGGAAAGAGAACTGACCTTACACAAAACACTCAGATTTCTATTTAAAAAACAGATAGGGACCTTGAAAATTCTGAGAATCTGCTGACAATGTGGTAGGAAACCTTTTGTTTCTTATCTCTTGTCGAAACACTCTCAAATTCAATATTATATTTTGAAGAGATCTCTTCAAATTCAGGTTTGACATCTGAACAGATAAAATCTGTGGAAAGCATAATTCCAAGTGCAGATTGAGATTTTTTTTTTTTCAAATTCATAACATTTGAATTTGTATTCCCTTTGGGCTCCAAGTGGTGTTCCTGTGAACTTATGATGATAAATATAATGATAAATATGATGATAATAAACTTTACTGAATTTACATACTGGGGTTTATGATGAATACCTTGTAAGGGGCTTAAGGGCATTACAAGATTGTGAATAAAACAGTCTTGATCAAGTTTGTACATATTCTCAGCTGGAATGGTCTTTGTCCTCTGCAGTCTCAAGACCTTCCTGGCCATTTTCTCTTTTACTAATTTGCACAAACTAAGAATTAAACAGCATGGATGATGGAGGCTATGCTGGGTATGTTTTCTTATAAACTGTTGATACAGAAATAAAAAATGTGGACCTCCATGGGCCTCTGTTGTATCGATGACTGCTGGCATGTTTACATTAAGTACATTTTACTTAATGCCATGTAAAGACTCTTTTGAATTAATCATAAGCTCTGAGATCTACCATCATGTTCTTATTTCTTTGAGTAGCGCATTTTATTAGGATATGGTTATTTTTAACTTTATTATAGCTGTATTTTTTTTCTGCACCAAATATCCATTTGTACGTGGTTCATAGGCTGAAATTAACCCAGTTAGAACCCAACAGAAGGGCTCTCAAACTATTTATGATTTATGGCTCCAGTGTTTCTGAGGTGTCAGTCTAATTCCCTGAACCTTAAACAACATGAAGAAGAAGATGTAATGGCTGAACATTTGTTATTTAGCTGCAGAAACTTGTTTTAGGCAACAAGTAAAGTGGATTTGTCTGGATGAAACTCCATTCTGCTCAGTAATGTCAGTATGGACGGTTTGTAACTAATTCAGAAGAAGCCAGATTGATACACAAGGCGTGCAAATTCATATGCACGAACAGCTGCTCTCTCACTTGTACTCCCTCATAATTCCTTCCATTGCTGACTTGTATTCAATTTATAACTAATTGCAATTATCTATATTCCTCTGAGCTTAGGGCAGATCTCATCATCCTACAATGAAGACAAGAAAAACATTGCTTGATGTAAAAGAAGAACAAAAAGAATAATTCCTGTCACTTACTTTCACTTTGTTCAGGAGATATTATTTGAGATTTTTGTATAATTTTGCATTATCATAATGCATATATAATTTAGCTGAAATTATTGGTGATGACACTCCGCAAGAAAGATTTTTCTGCTGCACTGTCCACTTTTCAATTATGTAAATAATCTACCAAAGGTGTATCTAGGGTTATTAGCTACAGTGTAAGAACTGGAGCCTCTAAGAGCACTGTGGAATAAAGTATCTGTTATAATAGTTATTGAAGAATGAACAGAATATAGTACTAGAAAAACTTTGCTACGCAAGATATTACATTCAGCTGAGATGGGATTTAAAAATCCCATTAAAAAATAAGGAAAACAGAGGCATTATTATTATCAGTTGAAACAAATTCTTTCTGATTCATACCAGCATGAAAGTTGCTGGGGCAATTCTAGTTATACTGCAGCTCATGTCTGACTCAATGGACTTCTGGCAGTGAAGTTGTGTAAAGTTCAGGAAAGGATACATTTGACTTAGGAGAAAAAAAAAAAGCACAACTAAGATAAATAGGTTTTGCTTTTCCCACTGTCGCCTTTTAAGCCATTTTATAATAAATTCTGGGAGGCATCTGGAAAGTGAGTCCCATGGAAGTGTCTGCTGACTTTAGATGCCAAACCTGTAGTTATCTACCATGGAAGTCATCTCACCAAATGTTTTTAAGATCACAGAATCACAAAATCACAGAGGTGTAGGGGTTGGAAAGGACCTTTAGAGATCATTGAGTCCAACTTCCCTGCAAAGCAGGGCCCCTAGACCAGGTTGCACAGGTCCAGGCAGGTCTTGAATGTCTCCAGAGAAGGAAAATCCACAACTTTCCAGGGCAGCCTGTTCCAGTGCTCCGTCACCCTCACCGTGAAGAAGTTCCTTCGCATACTGGTATGGAACTTATGCTCAAATTTATTGCTGTTTCCCCTTGTCCTGCCCCACAGACCACTGAAAAGTGGTTGGCCATGTCCCTTTGACTCCCATACTTAAAATATTTATAAACATTTATAAGATTCCTTGTGAGTCTTCTTTTCTCAAGGCTGAACAGACCCAGGTCGCTCAGCCTTTCAAAGATGTACGCATCTGTAAATGAAGTCCTCGCCCCAAACTCCTATTATAGCCATCTATGTCATAGAATCAAAGAATCCTTAGAGTTGGAAGGGACCTTTAAAGGTCATCCAGTCCAACTACCCTGCAATGAACAGGGACATGCACAGCTGGATCACGTTGCCCAGGGCCTGATCAGCCCTACTTCAAAAGTCTCCAGGGATGGGGCATCAATCTGTATGCCCTGAATAGGCATGTGATCTGGCAGAGAAACTAGTCATTACTTAGCAAGCTATCTCCAAACACAATGAAGTTAATTTGTGATGCTTGAAATATGTCTGTCATAGCACACAGCTCTAGCAGTGCTATGTGAGTTCAAACTCCAAAGAGACATGTACTCTATCACCACAGGGAGCAGCCTCCCATAGATGGAAAAGATGCAGGCAGATCTGAGCGGCTACAAAACAGTGCAGCTCTTTACATGGTAGCTCAGTGCCAAGGAATCACTGAGGGTGATGATTACAATCAGTTATAACTGGGGCAGACAGACAAGGTAAGATACAATCATCTGAGTCTAAAACTGGCAGTTCTGAATTGCTAGCACTCTTGCTATTAAAAAAAAAAAAAAAGTGTTTTTGACTGCTTTGCACAATCACATGGACAGTCCTCCCAGAGTGCATCATTTCTAAGAGGTCACACTTCAGTAATGCCTAACTCCCTGCTGGGAATTTAATAGCCCCTTCCAGTTTACATCAACTGAGTGTCAGTGTGATGTGATGTCCTGGGCATCGAAACACAGCTTGCAAAGAACATGTTGTTCTCAAAAACATTCAGTGCCTGAAGGTAGATATCTAAATGTGTTTTCAGACCTTTAAATCAGTGGTATGGTTTTCTCTGTGTATAAGTCTCCATGGAGCATAGGTACTGCAAATGGTTTCAAGGATAAACCAAGTGGTAAGGTCTCACGGAACACAGAGACTCAGAAAGTACATCAAGAAACATTGGCTTGGCCATCTCCTGCTTTAATCCATTGTGTTCTTAAAAAGATGTAAAAAAATTCATTCATTCTCAGATGTTTCATATTTTAAGGCAAGTCTTACTTTAACATCTGCATAGCTCCTTTAGCTGGAATATTTTTCTTATAAAAAATATTTGCTATTTGCTGACTTTGTACTACTGTATGCATATTGTTAACGATAATAATATGAAATTCAAATACACATTTCTTCAAATCAACTTAGCATATTAGCTTTTTAGAAGCTGTTAAGACTTAACAAAATGTCTAGCTTGGTAAGGTACTGTAATGTTCAAAGAAGACAGCCAATATGAAATGGTATTGGTTATATTTAGACATCAATAGCTGCAAGTAAAAAGAATAAATATGTTAGGCACTACACAAGAAAGTGAACAACATAAAAATCAACACACATCTGTCTTTGTTATAAGTAAACAAGTGAGGGTGCAGGAAAATGAATAGCAAAATGGGTAAAATATTCCTAGAAGTTAGGCTTTTCTGAGAGGGTGGAAAGGACAACAGGGAAAGCAAAGGGGGATGCAGGATAAAAAAAATTGGCTGTCATATTGATTGAATGAATAATTTTTGCCTTTCACTCCTGGAATGATAAATTTGGTGCTCTGAAAAGTGGCAGAACAATGCAATTTGCTTAAATGTAGCATGGGTAATGGGTTAAAATGAAAGACCTCTTCATTGACAGAAGAAATAGCCATGGAAGTCTAATAACATGACTTTGGGTTATTCGCACATGTAGCGTTAAAAGAGAGATAGTGCACAGTTCCAATGTATATTTAAGCAAGCAAGAAGGGCTGGTTTTACATCAGCAGATTGGGACTCTTGGGATGTTGGAAGCTCTGAAAAGCTTCTGCAAAGGCTGTGTTACTTGCTGTCTACCTCATTTATCAGTCCGTATGAACATAATAACAATACATTTCCATCCATCCTCATCATTCTGTGGTGACACTAGTGACCTTTCACATAAGCTAGGGCCTGACTTGGAGAATATTTTAAATATGGAACAGATAAATGTCTCTATCTCAAACAGATTTTAATCTCAGTAGGAGCGTAGAATCAAGGAATAGCTATATCACCAATGAGAAAGTACGGGGAAATATTAACATTATATTGTTCCATAAAGGAGAAAGAGCTTCTTATACATCTCTATCAAGATTTTTTAGAAGAGTCAAGGCAAACGTAAGTATCAAGAAGGTTTTGACCCGGGAAAATGAAAAGGCAATTTCTTCCCAGCATGTGGGAAGTAGTATCTCCCCATGGAAAAAGCATGAGCATACCTATCTGCAAATTGAATAGGTTGGAAATAGATGATTGTGTCATGCGTTGGACGAAAGTAGGGATCAATTTCTGAAAGCCCAATAATACAGGGCAGTTGAATAGTGATAATGAAAGAATTTGAGATAAAGGACTTGCCAGATTCACCAGAGAGACATAGGGACAGGTTTATAGAAAAGTGTGCAAAAGCTAAAATGAAAAGGTGAGATGAACAAAGCATGACTGAAATTGTCAAGGTCAGGGCAAAAAATGGATAATGGAGATTCAACAGCTTGAGAGGGTGGAAGAACTCTTATTTCTGGGTGTTTTGAAATCTTCGTGTAAAGCCTCTTCCTGTTTTTGAAAGGGGAACTAATTAGGTGAAAAGCTGCTTTTTTAGCTGTCCTGACTTGAATTTGAACTTTTTAGTTACTATATATATATATTTTTTTTTTTTTTTTCTCTCCCAAGTGAAAGGCAGAGACATTCCACCTTTTCCAATAGCTTTGAAGGGTATTTCAAATGTAAGCTAGAAAACAAGGTTTGCACCTGAGCACCAGTCATAAAACAGAAATGAAAGGAAGGTTCTGTATGTCTGCATCCTGAAGCCTGGTATTTTTCTTTCTCTGTCCGGTGCAAAGCCACTCTTCCCCTTCCAGTTTCTTTACCTATACTCCTGTACAATGGACATGCACAGAAGAGTGCCTGATACTATCTACGTCTGTTAGCTGAAGACTTAGAGGTGGGCACAGATGTGCAATAAGAACCATAACACCAAGACACTTTACAATGCTAAATATAGATATCAGAATCACAGAACAGCTTGAGTTGGAAGGGACCTCGGAGACCATTTACTTCCAACCACGCTGCCATGGGGAGGGGTTGCCAACCACTAAATTGGGCTCCCAGGGTCCACTCAACCTGGCCTTGATTTTAAGGTAAGATTACCAAATATATCTATAAAGAGTTAGGTTTCCCCATTTATAAAGTAACGATCACTTACAAAAGGCAATGAGAAAAGGGAGAGTATCCGGGTTTGAAACTTAGTCATATTTGACACAGCGGGGCAGGATCCTAGGTTGTGGCTTATAGCGAATATGGAAGAGAGAGTAAAGATATTCTCTAGGATTTAGTGCAAGACGCGTTAAAAAAAAAAACAAAAACAGGGAAGAAGTATATGTACATGTATATGTTCAGGCTTAAAATAAGAAAAGGAACATAACTGTGTTCAGATAATTCCAACTTGTCGCTTCTGTCCTTGTTATTGCATTGGAGAATTGGAGATGGAGGTCTTCCTTCTCCAGTTGTATTTGTTCTGAATATTACCATAACTTAGGATGTGACTGAAGTGAAGGAGTAGAGATTCTGCCACATGTTTGCCGTCTCTGTGCCAAGCCATATTCTTTCCTATAAAATGTAGAAATGCCTATGTTCAGCGTAAATTGTTATCTTCTGAAGGCTTTAAGGACAAAAAGGAAACACAATAAGAGCAGTATGAAAACAGGGAGAAAGAAAAATACAGAGGTTAAGACAGAGAGAACACAAGGAGCGAGAAGAGAGAAGTACACATACACAAGCAGAAAAGGTGATTTCACTAATGAAGCACCTCACTGGCCAAAACCTGCCTTAGCTTGAAAAGTTGCTCAGAATAGCCCCTGCTCCAGGAATTTGAGACATCAAGTTGGACTACTTTGTATGCTTCCATCTACACCAGTACCAAGCCTGTGCTTCCAGCTCCCAGCTGTTTCACAGAAGTGCTGGTGATTCAGTTCTGGGAGCAGAACCAGATATCTGTCTGTTTTTGTGAGTGAAATGCACAATGAGTTCTTTCTTGTTTGCTCTGTGCCAGACTGTAAGGTAGGGAAAAATCTAGACAATTAAAGATACCAACAAGCTGTTGTACTAATCTTCTGAGGTCTTTTTTCTTGTTGAGGGAATGAAGATTAAAATCCCTTTCTGCAGAAATAGAATAAAAGCAGGTATTATGCCTGCTCTGCTAAATGTGACTGTAATAACATGACAGAAAATGAAAAAAAAAATGCATACATGTTAATGAATGGTTGGAAAGTCTTCCTGGCTAGGATTAGAAAATAAATTTCTGGCAACTACCTAGGGTTATTAGGCTCAAAGGTCTTACATATTTAAGATGGAAAGCAAAAATCAGTCCATTTGGCTTTTGATTTCTGTATTACATTCGTTTGCCATTTTCAAGCTTTCTGCTACAGCTGAGGGACAGAAAATTACTCTCTGGTTTGAATGGAAGCTGAGGTTCTTTTATTATTACTATTATTTAATTTTATTTTCAAGAGCTGGAGCTTTTCAGGAGCACAGGTGGAGAGACTCATAGGAAAATTGTGTGGGTTGGCAGCAGATAGTTTTAGCAGTGATCATTGTTCCAGCCTGTTGACTGCACCACACGGCTTGGTATCATCCACAAACTTACCAAGAGTGCATTCAATTCCACTGTCCACATCAACAATAAAGATGTTAAACAGCAATGGTCCTGATACCGACCCCCTGACAAACACCACTCAACATTGGACATAAGATTCAACTCATATCTCTACAGTTTGTCAGCTCCAATTTTTAGAAAGATCAAGGCTGAAGGATTCAGGTAAGTTGTTCCAATGATTAATTACAGTTGCTTCAAAGAAACATGCCTTATGTTATATTTGAATGAATGGAAAAATTGTCCAGTCTCTGTATCATTTGTAACATCTATTTCTAATGGAGTGCCTCACTCTTAAATTACTGCTTCCTTCTGTATATGAAATCTACTGCAAATATTGTGAAGCCCTTTGTGAACGTCAGAAAAGTGGAAGAGAAACACAACACTATTCCCAACAGGAGAAGAAACAAGGAAACTTCCTGTTTTATTTTATTATTTTTTTTCCACTGCTGCTCTTTTTGCTCCTTTCTGATCCTGGCAACTGCAGAACTGTGAGGTGTTTGTGCAAAGAAGCATGTCAGCATGCAAAGAAGAGAGCAAAGCATTTGAAAAAATTGTTGGGAGAGAAATGAGGCCATGGAAGAAATGTGCAAAGCCACATGCATCATCATAAGAATCATAGGTTAGAAGAAAAACAAGAGGAAGTGATCTCAGCCAAAGCAGTGAACTGCTAGTCTTTGTCTCTTAATAGTGATCTTGGTACTAGCTTATTATACTTTTTTAGTTATTTAAACAGTGTTTCAATTCAGAATACTTTGCCAAACATTAATAAAAGTGTGCTAATCCCATCAAGGAGGCAGGGAAATACTATCTTCTTAGACTCTTAAAACAGCTGGAGAGAGATCCAAGCTGGGATTTCAGAAAGTTTCTATTTCCTAGACTTATTGAGTTTCTTCAAGACACAGAGGAAAGTGAGAGAAATTGAGAACTCCCAAAATGTGAATACAAATGGCTTTTGGGTATCACTGTGTTTAGTATTGGTCTGAGTAATTGGAGTATGGGCTAGAAGAGGAGTTCACCATTCCATGGAAATATGTTGGATGAAACATAGGTGCTTTTACTGAGAACTGCTGTGGTGATCATTTTGAAAACCAAAATGACATGTATAGAGCAGAAGCTTTCAAGCAAGTTGGGAAGGATTATGGTTCAACTTACACATTTCTGGATCTACTTCCAGCTATAGCTATTCCCAAAAAAGGTCTCAAAGAGATTTTAGATGATAATTGCCAAACTTCTGCACATGGCATACATGTGGCTCTTTGTTCCACATGCTTTGAGAACTTCTTGTTGTTAGTTAAAGCAAAAGCCATATTCTCATACTCCCATCATCATACTCAGATAATAATGATCACAGATAAGAAATTTCTGATTTCCATTATTAGATGATGTGAAAGCTGATATAGTGACAGGAGCTTATTCCTTAACCCTTCTGAAGATACTTAAAACTTCTAAAGAAAAAAGCAAACAGGACTGTAACCAAATTGAAGCATCCTTTAAATGTCTATACTATCTGGACTATGAGAAATCGTCAGCACCAATGCTTAAGAAAGAGCATGTCTCCCAGGAAACATCTCAAAGATGATTCTTTTTCATTCTGACTACTGATTAGGATCTTCTTGTCCTTTCCATTATTTAATATGTTTTGTACTATGAAAGGATGAAAGAAAAACTTTGAATAATGCAACTGCTTTCAAAATAAAGTCTGCATTTGGTTACACATTCGTGGATGTTTTCTTTGTATGAAAATAGGGAGAAGAAGGTACAGCAAGACTTCACCTTTTCATAAACTTGGCATACTGCCTACATTTCTGGAAATAAAACCAGGAATGGGTGCCCAGATGGAGGAAAAGAATGCAGTGACTCAGATGTACCAAAGTCAAAAGATGTTCTCCAGTGATCAAGTTTGGTAAGATTAAATGGAGGTCTTTGCATTCAATCTTTAATCAAACTGAGCACATAGCTTTTAGTCTTTCCATTGAAACCAAAAGAAGAGTGCTTAAATATAATTAATTTAGGTGGAAACTGAACGGAAATTATCATTATTAATTTAAAGAGGTTTGCTTTTGTTTTTACAAAACAAAATGGACGATGGATGGTGATTTTTCTCTGAGAGATAAGAAGAAATATACACTGCAAACAAAAACATGACAAGCTGCATTTCCCTCTTGTCTCAAGTAAAACAAAATACCCATTTTAATCTTGCCAGATGATGAAGGTAGCTGGAGAGTATCATTATTAATCTTTGTGAATTTTAATTGTTTCTTTACTCTCAGAGCCATACAGAGCTGGGTGACAGCATCAGCGTACTATAAAAACATTTATAGATTTAACATCTATGGCAATCTATATCTCTGAACTCATATATTCCTCTTCAATAAGAAATATACTAACTCATATCTTCAAATAGGCTAGAGTTCTACTCACTCCTACCTTTACCATGTAATGCTTCAGGATGAGGGGAATGAAGAGTCTTCAGATTCTCATTTATTTTGTCTTTCCTTCATATTTGGCTGCAATTTTCCAAGCAATGCCACAGGCTTCTGTCCTGAAAGCATATCTACATATGACTGCAGAACTTTCTCATCTTCGTGAGTTGATTTGCTTTTAAGCAGAGGATAATGAGTTTCTTTTCTGATATTGGCAGCAGGTTTCAGAGCTGCTTTCTGATGCACAGGTGTACATCTCTATGCAACTGGCTCATGGGAAGAGAATAATATCATTTTTCAAAGTACACAAAGATGGGCATCTGAGGATATGGAAAACCAAAATATTGAATTTGATTTCCCTTGCCTTATATTTTATTTGTGTTGATGTTGATCCAGAACGTTACATAATAGCTTAGTTACATATCCAGTCAGGGAAACCACTATGTCTATTCAAATTGCCTTCAAGTTGTTGTTGCTTTTGTTGTTGTACTTTTGCCTGATGTCCTTCTAACTCATATAGCATGTCCTGGTCCAAATCTGTTAACAAGATGAGAAACCCTACAAAGAGCAGTGGGGTAAGAGTGTGTAGGACTTGGACTTTTTCTTTTCATTACTCTTTCAATTGACAAGTTGGTCCGTGAAAACATTCCAACTTGATAATTTTCTAATCACTCCTCTCTTCTCATGTTCTATGTGGAAAATAATATAGGTTCAAAAAATAGAAGAAAACAGCAATTTCACTGTAGAAATATCAGAACAGGAGCTTCAGCTATATATCTCTGAAGTTAAAAACAAAATAACTACAAAAAATATTTTTTCTTAAGTCATATTCAGATTTTAGAGATTAACAATTCTGGTGGGAGCTTATTTGTAAATTTTTACCTGCTGGTGACAACAACAAAGTAGTCACAATTTGGTTTGAGGAATGAGCCCACAGTCCCTGTATTTTGAGGACAGTGTGCTACATGCTGTCGAAATTATTATCGATACTGTTTTAAGTAGCTTAGCTTTGTTGTGCTTGAACCCAGCAGGCAGCTAAGCACCATGCTGTCATTTGTTCACTCCTCTCCCCTCCCAGTGGGACGGGGGAAAGAATCAGAAAAAAAAAAGTAGAACTTGTGGGTTGAGATAAAACTATTTACTAAGACAAAAGGGAAGAGGAAAAAAAAAAAAAGGTAATAGTAATGATTATATATATTAAAAAAACACATAAATATAGTATATATAACATGTATATATATAAAACACATTTGTATAACACATTATATATATTAAATATATATATGATATATATATTTGAGCTGGGCAGCAAGAAACCAGATGAAGTTTAACAAACGTAAGTGTAGAGTCTTGCACCTGGGAAGGAATAACCACAATATCAGTACAGGTTGGGACATGACCTGCTGGAGGGGAGCTCTACGGTGAAGGACCTGGGGGTACTGGTGGATAACAGGTTGGCCATGAGCCACCAGTGTGCCCTGGTGGCCAAGAAGGCCAACGGGTCCAAAGGACTGTGGCCAGAAGGTCAAGGGAGGTGATTCTCCCCCTCTACTCTGCCCTGCTTAGGCCTCGCCTGGAGTACTGAATCCAGTTCTGGGCTCACTGCCCTCCTGGAGAGGGTCCAGTGGAGGGCCACAAAGATGATAAAGGTCCTGGAGCATCTCCCCTTTGAGGAAAGGCTGAGTGAACTGGGTCTGTTCAGGCTTGAGAAAAGAAGACTCAGAGGTGATCTTATTAATGTTTATAAATTTCTTAAGTGTGAGAGTCAAAGGGACATAGCCAACCTCTTTTCAGAGGTCTGTGGGGACAGGACAAAGGGAAACAGCCACAAACTTGAGCATAGGAAGTTCCATACCAATATGTGGAGGAATTTCTTCATGGTGAGGGTGACGGAGCACTGGAACAGGCTGCCCAGGGAGGTTGTGGATTCTCATTCCCTGGAGATATTCAAGACCCTCCTGGACGCCTACCCGTGCAGCCTGCTGTAGGGAGCCTGTTTTGCAGGGGTGTTGGACTCAATGATCTCTAGAAGTCCCTTCCAACCCCTACAATTCTGTGATTCTGTGAACACAAGTGATGCACAAGCAATGGATGCCCAGCCAGACCAATCAGTGACTGCACACCCAGCCAGCTCCTTTCATTTTCAAGTTTCATGTCACATGGCATGGGATATTTCTTTGGCCAGTTTAGGTCAGCTGTCCTGGTTCTGTCCCCTCCCAGTTCCTCGTGTACCCACAGCCCTCCTCACTGGTGGTACAGAATGAGAAGTTGAAACATTCTTGTCCCTGTGCAACACTGCTCAATGACAACTAAAACAGTGGTATGTTACCAATACTTTTTTTCTCCTAAAGCCAAAACACAGCATCATACCAGACACTATGAAGGAAAAATCAACTTTGTCCCTGCTGAAACAAGGACAGATTCTTAGAACTGGCACAATACGAATCTGTCTGCTATTAGTAATCAGAATATTTGAAATATTTCATAGTGCACCTAATACTTAAGTCCTACTTTTTTTCCCATAACTTTTTGAGAAGTTTCCCTCTTCTAGCCATTACCAGTTTCAGGACTTCAAGCAAAACCTTTTTCAGAGACATAACTTGATCTAAGCAGAAGCCTTACAAAACCGTATGATCAGAGTAGCAAAAGTAAATTCCCTTTTATATTTTTCAGTGCTGTTCTAAGCACAATGAATTTCAAAGATGGTCATCATATTTATTTCTTAATAACTGGTAGACCATGTTCTTGCAAAGATCCATACTCATCCCTTCATATTGGAGAGGAGATTTTATTCTGGAGAGAGCACCAAAAAACCCTCATAAATTAACAAATTGTGGAGAGTAAGAAGTTATCCCTGTCCAGATTTTTCTATTGTTGTTTTTTACACACCATTTGCTATGTAACAGTTCCTAACAGAACATAACACATGTCCTAAGATTCATGAAAACTTAATGGAGCTTGATTTCAGAAGCATCGAGATAAAAATAAATGCTGCAAGAATATCTTAACATAGGCTGTTTTGTTAAAACCTCTCGTGTCTCATAAGATAATATCTGACAGCATGACTTATGTCCTTGTTTTCTGTTAGCTCCATCCCACCACATTAACTTTTAATGAACCTTTCTTCTATTTTGCTGACCTGATTAGAGATACTTTCACTTTCCACTTCCAAGGGAACGGGTAAAAGCAGCTTGCAGATGACATGCAGCTATCCACAAAACATACAGTTGCTGAATGGACTGAGTTAATTGACCTCTCTTCTTTATAAATCTTTAAAAATGAACGTGATAATTTCTTGCTGTCATTCTAGAAGACTCTGGGAAATCATGGGTGATGTGGAAATGAAGATGACTCAGTATCGATTTGTACCAGAATGTCATTGAACTGGAAGGAATTAACAGGTAAAAATGGATGAAAAATGATAAAAATAATAGTCCGTGGTCTCAAAATTATTCCCTGACAGTAGTGATGTCTCATGACCGACTTAACCTGGCTCCCCTTATGGTCTGCTTTTATTTCTGACATTCTCCACTTGCATTTATGTGAATTACACCTTGAGAGAGGTTTTCATTCTTTTAGGATGGGAACATTTTTCAGATTTTACCAGGGATCTCCATCATTTAATATCATGTGACAGTACGCTCTTCCATATTTCATGTCTGTGGAACTTGTAAGGTTGTGAGTTGAAAGGTAATATGCATGTTTTCTTTAGTAAAGCTCTCCCAATAATAAAAATATATTGTCTTTGCTTGGAACAATTAAGTACACTGTTCACCTAAATCTCCTGAGTTTTTATATATACTTCATAATCTTTTTAAGCCGAGACCATTTATGGAGCATTTAGTATTTAAGGCATTTCTGCTTGTATGCAGATTAAAACTGTCATTCAGAAAATATAGGATTTAAAAATCTCCTGAGAGTTGTGGATCAGAGAATTATTACAGTTAATCGTCTAGATCTCCCACAAACTCTTCTGAGTCCTTTTTTGGATCAGCCTGAGAACTCAGTTTTGTTTTTCTGCAGTTTTCCTGAAGCTTTAGAAAAAAATATATCTATTTCTATGTCATTTCCTACCTATGCTGCCAGTATGTAGGTTAAATATTTATCTGGATATGACCTTTAAATTGTAATATCAGAGGAGCTGATTTTCCTTTCGGTAGGAAACAAAAAACAACAGCAAAGTACAGCAAACAAATCAAACTGGGCTAATATTTAGCCACAATAGCTCAACAACAGTTTGGTATATATTTCTCAGAATTCAGAGTAAAATTTCATCTTATCTGTGTGGTACATAATAATCTTCCAGATTTAGCAAAGGCTAAAATATCATTTCACGGCAAGCACCCTGGAGAGTCAGCAAGTATTTTGTTTTAATTAAAAATGTATTTATTAGTAGAATTAGGATAATTCACAGAAATTGAATAATAGAGGTCAAGCAAGATAAACGCTACAACATTCTATCCACTAGCTTAATATGTGAACTTAAACACAGCACCCGGCTTTTCTTTTTCAGGTCCCCACCTATAAAACTGACATAATGACATGCGTCTTCCTGCCATACACTTCATTAACATTAACCCTGGAAGCATTCAAAGCCAGGCTGGATGGGGCTCTGAGCAACCTGGTCTGGTGGGAGGTGTCCCTGCCTATAGCAGGGGGTTGGAATTAGAAGATCTTAAAGGTCCCTCCCAACCCAAACTATTCTACAATTCTATGATTAAACCCTTCAGTTTAAAATGGCGGCTCTGGGTGGGAAATAAACATTGCCATCCACGGACTCTTGAAGGTACAGGAAATGTTAGGCTAACAATCTGTGCAAGCTAGTTGCATTCTCATTTCCTTTTCTGTAGATGTTTTGTCCTAAATGAATAGAATTAGAATTTAATACTAAGGGAAACAGGCTCTTAATTAGCAGTTATCAATTTCTTGTACCAAAGATCTGCACCTGCCAAGGCTACTAAACAGGATGTTAAGTTAAGAGGCCACCTTGAATTTATAAGCTTTTTAAAACCTGTTCTTTTTTTTTTTTTTTTTTTTGGTAGGCTATTCCTAAATGGCAACAGGGTTCCACTGCATTCTATAATTTCGGAGCAAATTAGTAGCATCTGTTATGATCTTAGAATTTAAAGGGATCTGAGATATACTCGTTTTTCAAACATGGAAACAAATGTGAAGCATGTGAGTACTGGGTTTTGCACCTGAAATAGTGGCATGTAAATTAAAAGCAAAAAAGCAAATGCTTTTCCAAAGTAGCTGAATAAATGCATGCTTATACAACCCATCTCTGCCAAGCATTAGCACTACATTTTGTATTCAGTGTGTTTCGTGCTGATCACAGCTTTCAGTCAGGTCAGCCTCATCTGCTTTGTTTACTAAACACTGCATGTATCACACCATGCCAGTTTTTATTGATTTGAATTTTATGCAACTCTACTGAATGCTACAAAATGCTATAACTGTGACTAGCACTTGAGATTGAAGTTGCAGAGTTGCATATAAACAGCAACATTTTTAATAAAAAAAATCTATTGAAGTACTACTGTGGTGACAGGCTGAATCACTGATGTAGAACAGGGTCTTGTTCTCAGCTGATATTAAACATGAGCAGTATTATATGATGTGTCACCAAACTGGACCTGGCCAGAGTGTGAAAATCATTATCTAATCAACTAAACTTGGTCCAGTATCTTTTAACATAGTGCTGTATTCTGCTAAACCGAGGGTATGTAGTTTGAATGCAGAGAAAGGGCATAAGAAAATACAACTGGAATAGAGTCTGTTTAGCACAACAGATGTAAAAGGGATTCACCTGCTAAGGACCCACAGTTCAGAGCCTGCCAAGTGGTCATTGCACCAGGGATGTGGCAAACAACAATTAAAAATAATCAAGTTTTGTTTTATAACTGTGTGCAAGCAGTCCTACTGAACTGTTGAGATTCTGTATCTCCTTCAGTATTTCCAGGTGAACAAGATCCCTTTTTAATACGTGGTTGGGTAAAGGCATTCCACGCTTGGAATTCAAATATTCATTACAGAAGAAATTAATGAAGTAGCTACATTTTATTTCTAGATGCTGTTGGAGCTGCAGTGAACCACAGAACACATTTACAAATATATAGTTTTAAGGTAAAAGTGTTGTTATTTTTTCCAAGAGAATCTGACATCTGAAAACACGTTATTTTATTCTGCTTTTATATCCATCTTTTCAACTTTTGGTAAGTTTTAACTTGCTAAAACGACTTGACAAAATGACCCAGGGAGTGCATACTTTTCTTCACAGAAACTTATCACCCATGCAGTAGTAACTATGTATGGAACAGAATGTGATTATCATTCCATTGGGAAAATAAGTGTAGATCGAATTTTAAAAACATAAATTACATTAGTAAAACCCAAGAGCAATAAAGTTAAAATTACCAGTTATATACACCTATCCGCTTCCTTCTGCCATGCTAACTTCACTAACAAAAAAGACTGCTCCCTAGGACAGGATAATAGCTCTTATACAGTGTGACTAAAAATTTCAGTGTTTTGAAATAATAGAGGGTTATTCTGAGAGTTTTTTAAACTCAATCCAAGCAAAAGAGAAAAATATTCAAATTATTTCCTTATTACAGGTGCAATGTCCATAGGAAAAAAGGAAAAAAATTATGAGTTCTAAACCAAAATTTATTCCTGTGCCTATAAACAAATATTTTAGATGCAAGACTCTGTTTTTACGTGAGCATGTGCTAGATCTTGTCCACTTACTGTCCGGACTGTGGTCAGACACTGCTTTCTGAAAACACTGTTCGAAGGAGTGCTGACACTCAGAGTGTCAGGAGAACTGCAGTCATGGCTCTTTGGCTCAGCAAAAGACAGGAAGGAGGCTGCTTTCAACTGCACACGTCTCATGTCATTTCCTGAGCTGGTTTGGCCAAGATCCTTCTATAGGAATTGTTCTGTTCATATCACCTGTACATTGACGGTAACATTATTGGAGCATCCTGTGTTTATGTTGTTCCTCCCAGTCTGGTGATTTAAAACTGCAATCTAGTTTACGTCTCTATTTAGTAAGTTAGACTCAAAACCTTAATCTGAAGCCCATGAGTAAGCGTTCAGCTTATCTGTATTCAAGGGAAACTCCAAATCTGGCAAACAGGGGTGCCAAGTTTGAGCTTTTATATCATGGGAAAAGTGGTAGTTCTAAAAGTAAAAGTTGTGGAGTTCCCATTGTACTGCTTGTTCAAAGAAGATCAATTTCCTTATTTATTTAGAGATGCAAGATAGTGTCAATCATCAATTGTGTGGTTTTCTAAAGCCAGTTTTAGCATCAACACCTAATCTAGGAAGGAAGAATCAGAAGCACATTTAAAAACTGCAATTTATTTATCTACTCACTAGCCCAGATGTACAGAACAACCAGTGAGCAACGAACCCTCTTCCTGCAGGGGAAATTCTCCTCCTTTGGAAAATGCATTGGAATTTATGTCTGAAAAGACTAGATAATCACTTTATGATGTTTTGCTTGCCCACTCTTTTTAAACCCTGCGCTCATTGTGACCAATACCCACAAAAATCCTTATGCTTCAAATTGGAAAGAAGATGGTTAAGCAAAAAACACCTCTCTCCAATAGAGCCAGAAAAATCACTTAATCTCTGCAGTTAAACACGGTATTCACTAAGATACATGCACCACTGGACCCTTAGGTAGCATAATCACTGCTCTGAGGTTTTTGAGAAGTAATTTTACCTATATTACTCTTCAAAATAGACTTTCTTTTAGGATTATTGGACAAATCACCGTCCTATTTTCTAGTCTCATTTGCACCTGCTCTCCTGCATTGTGTTTAGTTACAGAACTTGGAGCATAGCTTTCCTGACATAAAAATGAAATACGAGACAGAAGAAAGGGATTAATTATTTTTTTCTATGTGGAGACAGAGGATAGTGAAATGGATTTGCTTACAAAATGCATTCCCAGGTTAATTATTCATAAAATAGAAATTGCTAGTCAGTCCCAAACCAAAGATTTAATTTCAAATTTCAGGTTTCATTAAGCCCTCCTTTGATTATATTTTTAAATAAAACTGATATTTTAAAACTTTTTTTTTTACAATGCCAACATAAAGCACTGCAACATACTTAACATATCACACAAAAGATGTCTTTCTTCCAAAATAGCCAGAATAGCTTTGCCATTTCAAAGAATTCAGTCAGTTTAGAACACTGAAATGAACAGTTAACTGGAAGTCCCCCACATTTGCATAACAGGAAAGCAGAGCATCCTGGAAGGAAATATGTAATAAGAAAACTCTCTTTAAAATAATACCTTTGCCCAGAGGCATGGATTGTGATGTTCTAAATGTAAAAATATATAAAATATATCTCCCAAATAATGTGATTTTTATATATTTAATATTTTACAGAATCGCAGAATCTTTGGAGCTGGAAAGGATCTTTAAAGGCCACCTACAGCTCAGTCAGGGTCCAGCATGACCTTGAATGTCTCCAGGGGTGGTGCATCCACCACCTCTCTGGGCAATCTGTGCCAATGCTTCACTAAATGCTTATTTGTCTGTAGATAGATATTTTGAATTCAAAACAAGATACTCAAACTCTCAATTTAGAAGATAGTTTCCTCTTTCTTGAGGCTTGGAGACAAATTCTGTGCTACCTGAAAGAACAACATTCATGGTCATTCTAAATCTTATTTTAACATTCCAAAGACTTCAATGTTAATATGACTTATTTAGGCTCACTTCCAACATGTTTTAGTCACTGGTTTCTGTTACAGAAGTGTGCTAACAATCATTTCAAGAAGTATTTGTGTTAAGCTGGGAGCCAGCAAAGCACTTAAGTTAGTGTACTTAATAAAATTCATCTTCCATTGAAATCAGTGTGCCAGCCTGTAGGCATAAAAATAAGCATATGCTTAACTACTCTGATGAATTATAGTAGATCAACAGTTTTACTATCACTGAAGTCAGGAGAGGTCCTCAAGTTTGCTATTTCTTTCCTCCTTTCAGCCCACTGTTAAACTGAACTTCATAATTGGAAGGTTTGGGGCTGTGATTTAAAACCAGTCACAATCCATCACTGGAAGTATGCGAAGCCTGTGACGATTTGAGACGGTCACTTACCTTTAGCATTTGAATAACAGTAATAAGGTTTTGCAAACCCCTTGACTGTCTGAGACAGCAATTTCTAGGCCAGCGGGTGCTTTCATGGACTCAACAGTTGCTCTTTTTCCAGCAAGTGAAAAATAGGTGAAGGAGATTAGCTTGAGCTCAGCACCTACCACCAAAGCTTTAAATCTGACGGTGTCCTGTGTATAGCAGCATCGGTGGGATAACTTTCATTTTGCGGTAATGCCTTAATGCCTTCAGAATAGGTTAGGAGATTTATGCATGTTAAGTCCACCCTTGTCCTTCAGCACTTATAGGATGAGCCTCTGGATGTCTCTGGGGGGATCAAAGCAGCCAGAGAGCACCTTCCTCCCTGTGCATCTTGAAGACATCTGAGCGCTAGCTAGTGATTCAGACCCTTTTTCATATTGATTTAATTGAACTGCTGCCTTATCCTATATAAGACCTTATCTTGTGAAGGACCTGAGATATACTAATAATGTCAAGATCACTGAAGGCCTAATTCTCTTTGAAGCTAGTCACCCAGAAAAGAACCTCCCTTAATCTTAGCCACTCAGGAGTGAAACAAAATTCCCTTTACCTGATTATCTAATGCCAAAAGAGAAGAATGGGATAAATCACCTTCTGCAGATGCCTCTCTCCAGTGTCTAAAGAGAGAGTTTAGATAAGACCCAGAAATCTAGACAAGATGAATTAGCTGCAAGGCCAAGGCATAAAAAATGTTTAGATATTCTGCTTCTATCAACAAGTTACGCAACTAGGTACACCATCATTTGGGCTTAGAGACATTTTTTGAGATATTTTGCTTGGCAACTAATTTGAATAAAGGTAGAGATGACTACAGAGGGAGAGCTGTGAAATCTTTTGCCTTTTAGTCATTAAATTCCGTACATCACACAATATTTTTTACTCCATTACTCTTTTTTATGATGAAACATTGAATGCAATTGCTCTAGTGAGATTCTTGCCTTACAATAGATTGAAATTGAAAAACATTAAAGTTTATAGGAATAATTCTTCAAATTATAATTGCCTTTCCATACCAGAGACTTATTTTTTTGTGTGAAGCAATCAAATATTTAATAGCAGACCTTTACATAAAATAATTTTTTTTTTTAAACAAAATGTAAAAATACAGCTGCTTAAATTATTGGCATCAATCCCTTGGAAGTTTGCTGGCAGTGCAACTACTACTTATTTCTAACTGAAAAGAATAGAACAACTTCAGGAAATATATTATTTGATATTTTTCAATATCACATAAATGTAAATGTAAACAAATCGTTTCTGAAAAATGACAGTATGTAAATAAGAAAATAGCAGTCTCCAGTTTACAGCTGCGATATCCTCATCTGGGAAATAAGTTTTAAAAAAATTTCTGCTGCATTTGTTCACCTGCTGTAGCAGTGGATGAGGGCTGTGCAGAACAGAGTAGTTTTTGTGAGATAAACAAATAAAACTTTCATATAATGCCCAGAAGTTGCTATCCTTCTGTTTTAAGGGGTCTCATGCCTGAGAATGGGATTGATCAGTTTTGGTCAGAGGCAGGTACATGAGCTATGGAAATTTTTCTCGTGAGCTGTCTTGGGGCATAGTCCTCTGCACAAGTTTATCTGTTTTTTCCCGACTTACAGCAGACCTACATGTTGTAGAAGGAAGCTTCAATACCTTTTGGTAGTATACTACCTGCTCTGTAAACCAGCAGGTCAAAGCCAGCTTCTTCAGGGCAAGCTTTTCAAGTGGGTGAACGGCAGTTCCCAGTAGTTGTGCAGAAATCGTTTTGTAGAGTCATTAATCAGTCACTGCATTTCGCGCATGCTTTTAAAAAAGCCCAGAGGCTTTTTCATGTTTCATGTTCCGCATATAAAACATAGGAAAGAAAAAAGTTCAAAGTTTCTTCTCATCTGGGAGCAGCACTCTGTCACAGCAGTTTGTGCTGGCAGTACGTTGTTTGGTGGTTCACAACCAAGGGAAGCACTCTTCATCTCTGCCAGTATGGTGGTGGGCACTCACCTGAGCCAGTCACCAGTGCCCCTTCAGGGAAATCCCTAGCAATATATGATGCGTTCAACCAGACAGAACTGGCAAGAAAGGAGACCTCGGTTCAGGTGCACTGAAGTGCCTTGAACCTTCTCTTAGAGGCAAGGTAAGAACCTGCGTAAGTTGCAGAAAGGTGGATTATCTTTCATGGCAAGTGGCTGAGCTGCAAGAAGTAGCTAAAAGGCTTGGTAGTTTTAGAGATGCTGAGAAAGAGATAGATAGGTGGTTTAATAATCTTATTCCAGTAGTGGACAACTCTGAGGAGGAGGCACCTTAGTCCCTGGCGGTGCACAAAAGCAGGGCTCCACTTCCATCCCCAACCTCCAGCTTTACAACCAATAACAGATGCAAAGATCTTACAGCCACCAGGAGGCTGTGCTGCCATTCAGTGAGACAGGCTTCGATGTGGGCAGAGAGGAACCTGGTGAGGTTCAACAAGGGCAAGTTCAGAGTCCTGCACTTGGGAAGGAATAACAGCATGCATCAGTCTTAACAGGTATTTCTCTTTGTATGAGGAGGTTTTGCCTTTCCTTCTAAACAAAGAGCAGAGATGGTCCTATTCAGTCCTGGGAATATCAAGAAATTATCTCTGAGAAGCCTGGAAGTAGCTGCCTGGGTTGAAGTTTTATTCTTATATTGGCTCCACGAGAGTCTCGCTTTTCACAGGAAGGGCAAGAAGAATGAGTGGAAACTTCCACAGTACCATGGGATTGTAAGGGACAGAATAAACCATGCTTGTATGCTAGGAGAAGAGTAACAGAGCCAGCCCTTGGACTGAGTCTCAGTAGGCTGTAGATCTTTCATGTTGTCAGGAGCAAATTGCTTTGCTTCTTTTCATTTCTGTACATTGTCAGGCCTGTGAGTAAATGGCTCAGCATTGGCTTGAGGTTAAGCTAACAGAGGTGGACGTAGAAAACTACTGGACATGACATGAGAAATTGCTGAATGTGACAAATTATATGAGAAACTGACAGAAGTTACAGACAGGGCAATGAGAGATCGCTGGATTTTAGAGGTGTTTGAGAAGGATTTATGTCAATAAATGAGCAAACTTCACAGATAACAGACGAGGGGAGTATTTGGGACAGTTAGAGGAGTAAAACATTGTAAGAAAACTTAGGTAATGATGTCGTAAATACCATGAATTTCAGTTTTCCTAGGTAAATCCTGCAAAAATACAAAATTTAATTACGGATTTAGCAAAACCAATACCAATAATGAAAAATGTAATCAGGGCAGGTTGATTATTTGGGTAGAAATGGGTACAGAAAGGAAGATACAAGGGCAGAGAAAATGAAGCCCAAGAAACACGGAAGAAAAGAAGATAAGATAGGACATCATATTAATGAGGCCATCCAGAGGTAAACCAAACCTGCTTTACAGGCAGGGTCCTGGCTAAGTGGATGCCTGAGCAGACAGAAGGATGTTTCTGGTATCACTGTGTTGATGACATTCATATACAGTAGTGGATTATGTCTGTGCTAGGGCATTCTGAAGGGGTCTTCTGAAGTCCTCCCAGCCAGTTAACCCAGTTTTATAGCTTCACATGATGCCATACAGTATGAGATATCCGTTTGGCCAGGTTTAATTGGCTGTCCTGGTTCTGTCCCCTCCCAGCTCTTTGTGCACCCTTAGTTTCTCTCTGGCAGGGCAATATCAGAAGCAGAATTGTCTTCGGCTGAGTGCAGCACTGCTCAAAAACAGTAAAAACTTCGGTGTGTTATCAGTTTTTTCTCATCCTAAATCCAAAACACACCACCATACCTGCTACTATAAGGAAAATTATCTCTTTCCCAGCCAAAACCAGCACATAGGACCATTCAGAACCATGTTGGCTGCAGAACCGTAATACAAGGAACTCTAGATGAGGTAGCTATCAGGCTTCGTATATTGATGTTTTTTTTTTTTCTCTTTTTGTTCTTAAAATTCGAGTACTTTGTGTTGTTTCATATGGTAGCACTTCAGTATTCATAAGCTATATTGATTGCATTTTTTCTCTGCCATACATCAGAACCTGCCATAGGTAGAACACTAATTTCCACTGCCAAGTCAGATGAGTGCCTAGAACAATGTGATATTAACAAAATCAACACTGCAGGCTGTAGATGCCTGTATGCATGCAATTCTAATTCTTCTTGACTGAAAGTTTATATATATATATACATATATATATTGCGTATTTATTATAGAGCAATAGGTGCAAGGATTCTTCCTAATGACTTCCATAGTTCAATTTAATACACTAGACAAAAAAGCTGAAAGTGGAGAACTGAATGTAATGTGGGCAGAGATGGACACCTAAATTCATCCTATTTTAAATTCATTTCAAAGATCAAAGCTTCTAGTCTTCCTGTTGCTTTTGATGTGCAGGCTCAAAAATAGCAAGGTGATGGTTAGGAAGACAGTGTCAAAATGAGGTTTTCAAAGCAGAAGGGATGGTTATGAGACCAAAAATTGTGTTGACGAAGCTCTGTAAACCTTAAATATACAGAGTGAATGTGGTTACCCAAGGCTTCTACTCTGTGTTTAGGGCAAATATGTTTAAGTAAATCAAACAGATTTTAAAGATTTTGGAAAAAATACAGAATTTCCTTCCAGACTGAGTTTGTTTCAATGCTTGAGTTTAACACATCACTTCACTGAAACAGAGAATAACTTAAGACTCTGTAGCTGATTTATTCCCTTACCTGTTTGACTAGTGGAATGCAAAAGAAGCCTAGGTCAACTTGGAATATCTGTAATCGTTCCTCTTCCCTGTATCCTCACCTTCTCACTCTTCCACTCATTTTAGAAGCACTATATTTCAACAATTTGGCTCTATTGTATTCATATAAGGACAGTTTATTGCAGTAGTTTGAAGTCTTCTTCAGCTGGAAGCTTATTTTGACACTGTGTGCCTGAGCAGCTTTCCTCTTATTGACTCAGACCTTTCCTTTATGTCAAATGATCTGCCAAATGCACTAAAGGCTGTCATTGCTTTTGAGATCTTGCATGTAGAATACATAAGATGGTATGCATTTCAGTCAATGAAAGTTTGTATTATCTCTATATAGTTGAATAATGTAGTTCACTGCAACTGAGAAATAAATACTTACACTTCATCCTATTGTTAATTCTGAATATACAAACTTAGTGAATGCATTCTAGAGAACGTAGTTTAAATGACATTTTAATATCCAAACTTTTACAAATGAGATATCTATGTTTCAAAAGCCTTGACTTGTAAAGCTAAGTGCCTTAAGTCACTGTTGATTTTCCAGGAGCTGATGTGAGCTTCACTTCGACAAACAAGCTTCTTCGTTTTTGACAAGTGGGTATAGTTTTAAAGGTAGAAAGTGAAGCAAAAATAAGTGCATCGCAGGCAGTTGATAACCCTTTGGATCCTGGAATATTCCCTTTCCTGCAGTTTCGCTCTGAAGCACTCGTACCTGGACAAAAGACAACTGACTTGAGAGGAATCCTCTCCCACCACGTCGCGGCTCTAATAAACAAGAACAAAGTCAGGTTGTCTGTGGTTTGGTGTAGGCTGAAAGCATGCCTGAAATAACAATATACATTGTTCTCTCAATCCTTTCTCATTGTTCAATAATTAGATTTATCACAGGGCAATATGGGATGAAAATAATCTGCCACGGACCAGGGAGAAAAGTCTCCTCACTCCTCTGTATTTAAAGGGGAAAAGTCAGCGCTGCTCATCAGTCTATAAACAAAATGATACTCCTTACATCTAAAGCATATTTATATTTATCTTTAGAGGACTCTCACAGCAAATATGAAACAAGAAGAGCCACATGCTTTTCTGGAGTGCAGAGTATAGCACCTAAATCCCAAAGGTTTTAGGCATTTGTTTCTTTTCTTTTCCAATTAACATTAACTAATCAAAGTATTTTCCCATCAACCAACTTGGGGACATGGATCTAATCCCACAGCACCCGATTGTCATTGTACAGTCCAAATGTCAAAAATTCAAGCATCTCTGCTGTGCCAAAACATTTAACTCTCCTCCAGCACCTGGCCTGTCCAGCTGCAAACAGTCTCCAAAACTGACAGCTACCTAGTTCTGATGGTTTGCTTGAACTAATCCTGCTACGGAGCACAGCTGGTTAACAGGAGGCAAGGAAAACCAGCATGTTATCTCAGCCAGAATTGCACTGGTGTGCATAACTTGTTTCCAGCTCAAGGGTGGCTGGTGCTCATCTTGCTTGAGCTTAGTCTATCTCAGCCTATCAGTACAAAAAATGCCTTTCTAAGGCCATTATTGTTACAGTACATCAAGTCCTAACTCTCACACATTTTTAGCCAGCTGGAGAGATAACATAAGCTTTCTAGCCAAAGAACTAAGGGAGTGAGGACAGAGGACTAATCTTTCTGCTGAAGAACTCCCTTTTTGCTAGACCTACAGAGAATTTTCTCTACTATTCCTGCCCTCAATCAAGAGGTCAGCATTGCTGTGACCCTACACATGCTGAGCTGTTCTCCTGCAGATTTAAATAAAACACCCCAAAGAAAATTCTGCAGTGGAAAGCAACAGACCACAGGTGATTCTCTCTTTTAGGAGTTACTATTTTAGATAAGTACTATAGACTTTAATTGTAAGGAGGTGAAGGTATTATTGTGAGGTCTTCATATGAAAGAACAGTCTGTGGATTTAGAAGGTTAACTTTAGTGACATATCAACTAAGTATTAAATATACTAAGAACAGCAGAGACCAACTCATTTTATAGAAAAATAAAAAGAGGAGAATTGACTTGTATGCAGTAGTGAATTGAAATTTGGAATATAGGTTTAAATCTGTGCAAAGGTGATACAGCTGCTATAGAACAGAAGCCTTGGGAACACAATTAAGTCATCCCTACTCTGTCCTCTCAGTTGTACAATTTCCATTTAAATACAACACATCAGGAGAGAACACACACAGCAATAAAAATCCATAAGGAATAGGTCTGATTAGTAACACTTGATATCTTCTGGACATTTTGAGAGGTGAATTTTATCCAGTTTAGGGAGGTTAATACAGAATGAGCTGGTGTTTTCAGAGAGGTTGCACTAATGCTTGTTGTTAAGCCTCACACAAAGTGATAATGCATTAGTGATGGTTTCAGACTCAATCATTCTAGCGATGTTGTTTTTATCTACAACTATCAGAACTGCAATCCAGCAGTAGATTCTGGAGACAGTGAATTTATTTAGTTAGAATATAGTCCGTTGATGTAGTCAAAATATATTCTATCTATTGATTCCTTATTATTAACACCATACTGGAAGTAACGATCTTAGCATGGACACCCAACACTGTCAAACAGAAAAGATTATCTTTTTTGTGAGACTGATTAGCAATAGTGAAGGTATCACAGAACTAATTGGTGAGCCTGATAATTGTAATTTTTTTTTGAAAATGCCTTACTATTCTTCTTTTAGTTAGGAAAGCTGTTTTATTTTTCTTCCAGGACCACAAGTTTGTAATCTCCATAATTATCTATTTTTTTTGCAATTTCTAAGAATTATTTATTTTTTATATCTCAATCACGATAAACATCTAAAAATCTCCAAAACCTGTGTATAATACAGTACTGAACTATGTCCATTAAAGGAAATTGTGTTTGGTATTACAGCTGGCTGCGGTGGACCCCACAGTACCCCAAAGCTGTCACTTACAGCTGAATCAACTAACATTTTAAGAATGCAAAAAAATAATTCCTTTTCATGGATGACAATCATCACTTCAATTTTTGTCCAGCATGGATTTCTTTCCATTACAGACTAACACTGCTTTTGCAAGAGCAGTGATTAAAAGGAAATAGTGTATTAGAAGGACACTTAATTGTTACAGAACCAATCAGGAGATCAAAGACAGAAAAAATTCCTTCCTTTTAATTAAGAAAATGTGCAAGCCTTACAACTCTCTAATGTTTCTGAATCAGAAACTCGACATTAAGTGCTTTTAAAACTTAAATGTATTTGGACCAAAAGTGACTTGCGGCCTGCAGGAATTATTAGGCACCTAAGCCAGAAAAGACTGTTCAGAAAGTTCTGTGCCAGAAAGACTTGTTATGCTTTCATGTCATGAAACCTGTAGAAATAATAACACTTGCAAGGCATCTGCAGCTGTGAGTTGCCCATCCCCGAACAGACAGCGCCAATATAAGGCTGCATTGCACAGATTCTCAAACCAACAGAGGCTGAACTGATCCAGGATCTGAAAAACCATATTTACTACTCTCTTTTGCAAAAGGCCATGGCTTTGCTATCTTCGGGTTCAGAACCACATTAGTGCAGCTGTCCAAAACTGTGCTGATGTTACTCAAATGTTTGTGCACCAGGATGTATTTTACAGCATACACATGCAGAATCTTTTCAAACACTGTGCAGAATATCCTCCTATATACTCAATGAGGCATCCAGGATTTCATTGTGAGGGCCAGACATTTAGCAGTCGGATATTTCAATACACACCTTTTAGGCATCAAAGTCTTTCACTGGATTCAGGCCTAAGTAATTAATTGCACCAAAAGTTTAATATGAAACTAGTTCTTTAGCTATTGTATATACTCTTCATTCAAGTGCAAATCATTGCCTTCACTGTATCTATTCTATAAAGCCTGGAAAACATTACTTATTCAAGCTTTAAGCAAAAATGCAAATTCAAGAACATCACTTAGAAAGCTTCCCAGCCCTAGGACTTGTTTGCTTTATAATGAACTCTTACTTCAAATAAAACTTTTCATTTAGAATACACTGTAGCCACATTTTCTTATCTAAAATTACATTATTTTTCATTAAAAATACAGACCAAAACAAGAAGAGTCTTGACCGAAGCTTTTTAAAAATTCCAGGAAAGAATTTTAGAACATATTTTAAATGAACGGTCAAAAAGGGTTTCTTCTTCTGATTTAGTGGATATCTGTGTATCTACTTCACCTTGAGAGTGATACATTACAAGCATTAAATACCCTCATCTTGAGACCAACAATGTGGTATGGGTATTCTTAGTTTCAACACTTCTTGGAAGAAACCAACTTGATGTTGCTTCATTTGTAAAAGTCACATGAATAGTCTGAGAAGCATTTAATTAGTGGAATACACAGGAAAGTGTCTCAACACTTCTAACAAGGGAAATGGAATAACAGTAACAACTTAAATCAGGTTGATACTATCATGCAAGTCTTGTTCTGTAACTAATTTAAAGCAAGCTTTATTCAGTATTATCTGAAATCCCAATTCCACGAAAACAGGTGAGTCAACAAGATGACTGCAAGGTGGTTCGGGATTTTACTTTTAAGTTTCTGAGTATCCAGAGGCTTTTATAAACTTCCTTCTAAAACCATATATTCTTTCTACTTCAAAACTTATTAGTTGTCAGATATGCTAAACCCTTCTTTTTCTCCTCTTTGGCTCAAAGCTCACTTCCTAAGGCATTTCTTGTGATAGCAGGTGAGTGGCAGTTGTCGCTGTGTGGCAGTAGGCATCACTTTGTGGACAGTTTTAAAGCATTTCTTTGGAGCTGTTCACCTTCAGAAGGGAATGCTTACTGGCGGAAGATCTGGCCTGTGACCAAATAACTCCAGCTTGGTGCGGGAGATTGGGGGACGACACCATTGTATCCTGTGAAGGCAGGAGACAATTTGGCATCTCCCTGCTCCCTCTTATCTGCTGGCAAGGCCCGAGAGATGGAAACAAAAGGAGTTCATGCTGAGATCCAAAAGCGAGAAGCTGTCACTCCTAAAGGAGCTGACTGGACCACTTTGGATTTATAAATAAGTTTGTATTGTTATCGTTGTCACTGCTGACAACTGAACAACAAGCTCTGATGACCCATCACTACTGAAGATCAACATCTGAACTATGAACTATGCTGGACCCTTGGTGATGACTATCTCTCTCTTGCTTTCTACAAAGACTCCTTGCTTTTCTTTCCTATCTCTTTTCTATTGCCCGTCGTCCCTTCCCCGTCTTCCTAAGCAACGAGGATTTGAAATGAACTGGTAGGGCTAACATTTGACCCGTTGTGTCTTAATCTCACTGTTGGGTACACATATATTAAAAGAACCTTCTCTCCCTGCTATAAATTGGAGCAAGACAGCTAACTAATCTAATCTCCCATCATTATTAATGCTTCTTGCTACTGTTCAGATGTTCCGTAAGTTAAATGGAATGTATATTGATTTCTCCACACATGGATAATGGTAAAAAGCTACTGTACAAGTCAGACCCTAAAGTCTATGCCTGCTTTCCAAAACTCCTAGCTAACAGATCTTGTACTGAGATCTATGAGACTGCCTGAGACCAATAAGAGAAAGTGGGTTGACTCCAGTAAAAACAAGCAAACAGGCTAGATATAAAAGTGTGTCTTGAACTGCAGCCACTTTAACTTTGTAATGGTATGCTAAATTGCACGTAGGTAACAAGCCAGTTCAGCAGGTTGGCATTATGAGATCTTCAGTATTCTGTTGCAGCAAATTTCTGTTTCAGAAGGCATATTAAGGTGATAAATGGAGAACCTGCCCACCACTACTTATCTGTTGCACGAACCTATGCACTCAGCATTTCTCTCCCTTTCCTTGACCACAGCAGCATAGCTAAAATGGCAGTGAGAGTTATTCCTGTTCCATGGTGGGGTTATTTAATTGCCTCCTTGTATGTATGTCAGTTTGGTTATTCTATATGAAGATACTGAGTTTATAGAATCATAGAATGGGTTGGGTTGGAAGAGACCCCAAGGATCTTCAAGTTCCATCTCCCCTGCCACAGGCAGGGCCACCAACCTCCAGAAGTTAGCCTGCAAGCAATTTTACTGCTTGCACAGTTCTGATATCTTACCCATGGCACAGATTAGAAATGATAGAAGAAATCTTCCCTCACCGTGGTTGTTTTCATAATTGGGATTTCCCATTGTAACTGAATAGGCTGTCCTTGTCTCTTCACATCTGTACAAGACTGCATAGGATATATGGAAGAATTTTGGAGGTTAGACCCATCCTATATTGTTGTATCAATACAGTCCTCTGCTTCCTCCCGGAAAATACAGCAGTTAGAGAAATCAGAGATAGTGATAGTGAGTAGCTTGCTGTTGAGGAAGACTGCTTTAAATTTTATTTTAGGAGCTCAGGACAAAACTATAAGAAAAGCCTTTATGTATTATCTACCATATAATATATAATCAACTCCAAAAAACAAGATACCTGAAAGGAGCAAAGAAGAAATTAAAATAAATAAATAAAAGACCATGAAAGGACTTTAAGATGAGGAAGATAATAAAAAATACATTCATATTATGAAGCATGGTTAAATAAGTATATTGAAATATCACTGTAATATAATTTTCAGCATGATTGTAGACACATCTCGTTTAAAAGTTCAATATCTAAAAGTGACAAGTTCAAAAGGTGTTCCAAAGAATTAAGCATCTGTGGGTCTCATCGTTACATGACTTGGAAGGTATCTAAAGGAAAGGAAGAGCCTTATCAGTCAGGGGCATTCTATCTCTCATCTTTTCTATTGTTGAAGTCTTGGAAATAACTACAAGAACCCTTTAGAAAAAGAAGGTTTTCTGCCCTTCTCACCTCTTCCTTCTTCAAACAGTTGTATGAATCTTAAAATATGAATAAAAACCCATGGGGCCAATTTTTCAAAACGAAGAGGCTGAGTTCCACCTCTTGACTTTGCCAAGTCAGAGTTCAATGAGATTCTTCTGAGGAAAAGCAGATCCTGCTCTCATGTGTGGATCATATGTATCATGGTGACCAGAGGAACTGTCATCCAAGAAGTGCTTTATTCTGGGTCTTTTAGAAGTGCAGAAAGTCAAGTCTATATCATTTAATCTACCATGATAATGTTATATTCAGCTAAGGACCTCCAACTTATTGTAGCTGATCTGTACAATGGTTTTTACTTAGCTAACTGTAGATTTGTACATAAATAAGTCCATTAATGCCACTGATCACACATCAGTACTTTAGAGCAGTATTTAACTGCTAGCTGAATTTTTCATTACCATCACTTATATTGAGGTTATGTCCATATTCATCTTGCTGAAGTTAGTGTAGTGGTTCTTCAGATCTTGGACATTTTATACATGTTATGGTGGCCACTTGATCCAGACTTGGATTATCCTGTCAGATAATCTACCATTGCTAATCCATGTTAGCCGAATTCACTTCCCTTTTCTTCTTTCCCCATTTCTTATCATCACTTGAGCCAATAAGCTGTATTTTTAGCTGGATTCTGAATTTGTGATACAGTAAATTACTTTTATGTTCGAAAAGACCTTATCACTCTCTATAACTACCTGAAGGGTGGTTGTAGTGAGCTGGGGGTCAGCCTCTTCATTCTCATGACTAGTGACAGGATGAGGGGGAATGGCCTCAAGTTGCGCCAGGGGAGACTTAGGCTGGACATTAGGAAACACTACTTTTCTGAATGAGTGGTCAGGCGCTGAAATGGGCTGCCCAGGGAGGTGGTTGAGTCACCGTCCCTGGAGGTGTTCAAGAAACATTTAGATATAGCGTTGAGAGACATGATGTAGTGGGGTTATTGGTGGTAGGTGGATGGTTGGACTGGATGATCCTGTAGGTCTTTTCCAACCTGGCTAATTCTATGATTCTATGATTCTATGAAAAATACATTAAAATTCATAATAAAATAAAAATTCACTTATACGGTTAAAAAAAATCCAGGTTAGTTTTAGATTCTTATATCCTCAACAATTACGATATCATTGTTTTTCTTGTATTCCTGTGTTTGTGAGACACAGCTATTATGGGACACCCATTATGTGTCTTTTAATTAAGGTTTCTAAGAATTACATTTGAAATTCCATTTCTTAAATAGAAATAGGAAGCACATCTAAGAAATTTTTCTCCACTTTTGCAGAGCATGCAAATTAATTACATTTTTTGCATGAATGGAAGAAGAATGTATTTAAAATAGAAGGCTGAGGAAGATGGCCTTGTTTAGACTGGAGAAGAGAAGGCTCTGGAGAGGCCTCACTGGATCTTTCCAGTACCTAAAGGGGCCTAGAGGAAAGCTGCAGAAGTACTGTTTGTTAGAGAGCGTACTTACAAGAAAACACATAATATCTTTGTGAGAGGGGAGATTTAGATTAGATATTAAGAAGAAATTCTTTTGCAAGCAGGTGCTAAGGCACTGGAACAAGTTGCACAGAGAAGTGGTGGATGTCCCGATTGGAAGTGCCCAAGGACAAATAGGGGCTTTAAGTAACATGTTCTAGTGGAAGGTGTCCCTGCCTATGGCAGGAGGGCTGGAACTAGATAATCTTTAAGGTCCTCTCCAACACAAATCATTTTATGATTCTATGATTAATGCTTTAAACTCTTCCTAAAGGTCCTTACTCTCTGCCACAGAGAAGTCAGCAATTGTTTATCTGGGAAACATGAGTTATCTCAATTGCCTAATTGAATATTAATCGCTCACAATTAGGCTGTTTTCATTCATTAAAATTCCATATAATTTGAAAGCAATCACTACCCTTGCTTCTCCAAGTAGCATATGTACAAATATTCCTCTCAAACTCTCTGCTTTGAGAGCATACGTAATCCTTTCCACTGTTCTGGTCAGATTAAGTTCTAGCTGGGGGTTTTTATGTTTGTTTGTTTGTTTGTTAGTTAATTTTCTCTCTACATATCCTAGCAACATCCTTGTACTCTTGAGTTTCTTGCCCTTCTTCCAAAGGTGGTAACCCCCTTTTTTTTTTTTTTTAATCAGAGTCTCAGAAAATCTCCCTGTTCAGCCAGGCTGGTCTTCTTCCCTGCCGGCTCATCTTACTGCACACAGGGACAGCCTGCTGCTTCACCTTTAGAATTTCCTTCCTGAGGAACGTACAGACTTCCTGGACCTCTTTGCCCTTCAGGACTGTCTTAGAAATCAATAAGTATTGTCATTCAGGTACATGACTTACCCCCTGCTACCTCAGACAAAGTTTTATATCATCTTTAATACAATATAAATCCTAATCCTTTACAACAAATTAAGTTAAGAAAGGATAAGGTTAACAACATTAAACTGATCAGGAGTGGAGGTGACTGACAACAGGGTATTGATCAGGAGTTTAGACTCTTGCAATCCATTATCTGTGAAATTGGTAATTTACCTTCTTGGTTGATGAAAAAATTGCTGTCTATAGCTTGCTGGAGTCCTTTAAAAATACATGCTTTCACTAATTCTGGACATTTAATGCCAAGTACATGAATGTTATTTAATCATTTATTTAGACTCAGTCTTTTCTTAGGCAAAGAGTAAGAAACATGATTGCCCATTATGGTATATTTTGGTAAAATTTTAGTGATGTCAGAAGAGGTATTAGCAGGGCAAATATATAGCTATGGAGATAGGTTTGGGCTATGCAATAGCAGTGATTACACATTCCTTTAATGTGTGTTTTCTCAGACTATTAAAGAAATTTAAGGAGAAAGTTGAAATGGACCAGGGGAAATTGATCAGAGGAAAATGAACTTGAAAGGCTGCAAAATCTAACTTTGCCAGTCTGATCTCATCAGAATTGTAGCAGGCTTCTCAAAAGATTGCAAAAAGTCAGAGAAGAGACTTTTCACAATAGACAGATTAAATTATCTAAGTAGGACTATGCAAAAGAGAATTTCTTATTAATTAGGGTGACCAAACTTGGCTGGTATTTGTACTCTTGAGTGAATGTAATTTAGAACTTCCCCTTTCTCATGGGAAATAGAAAAGTTGACATCTGCATTTTCTGCTGAATGCAATGCAACAAAGCTCATAAATTGATCAGGTGTCACTGAAGTCATTAGAGACCACATTTCAGCCACGGCAGAGAGAGTTGTTGTCCCAGTTCCTTGCTTAACTTTCTCTCCTAAAGCTATACTTAGTGGTTTTATTTTTTTTTCCCTCCCCTCTCTCTTTCCCAGACAGCTGATTCTTTCCATTCCAGTAGAAGGGGCCAGGTCAGACACTGTTCTCTTTGTTCTTTTTTTTTGCCCAACAATTAAAAAACCTACTTTTTTTTTTCTCCTATTCTCATTCTACTTCTTACCTAATTCAACTTCATTTTTGTATCACTACCAACAACTTCATCCCTGTATTGAAAGTAGAGTTTTTCATACCAGATCAAATTTACCATAGGTGTGTAAATTTGTGCAGCTTCACTGATCCAGGGAGCTTGATCCATTATACTATCAGGGTCTGTCAGAGCACATCAGATTAGAAGCAAAATATACAGTGGTGAGTTTGCCCTCATATAGAGTCTGCTGTCTAGAGAGTCTCAAGGTTATAAAACAATTTATGGTCTGTTAGTTCCAGGGACTGGCTGAAGATTCAGGTTCAGTTTTGAAAAAGACCATTAATTTTCCCAGCAAAAATTTGGAAGACAGTGGAGAGAGAATATGCAGAGAAGAGAATTTACTGCCATTTTATCATCATGTAAGATAGTGCCTATGTCTGTGCAATATGAAGTAGTAGTGGCCATTCCACTCCTTACCTCCTAAACTCCTCAGAAGAAACTCCTGAATGATATAGGCAATTCAATAGAACTTCACTAAAAAGAAGGAAAGAAGAGAATTACCCAGCGCATGAGTTTAATTCACAGAGATTTAGTCACCTCAATCATACCCAGCTGCTTCCTAACTCCATATACAATGGCATTGCTGTGCCAGGAAAGCTTCACGGCCTGTAAACTTCCATTGATGTGCATTGATACTCTTATATTTCAGAGCTCATTTGAGTTGCTTTCTGGTTTTGTTTGAAAGTACCTGTGTTTTGGCAAGTATTAACATAGAAAGTTGTTGTGAGACCTGTTCTCAAATCTTGCTCCTACTTATTGTAGAGCAAAACCTTGAACATTAGCCTCAATACGTAGCTGTTGACCTACGATGGGGACAGCTGAACAACTCATGAAAGGTGTCAAAACAGCATAGCAGAAGCTGATTCACACCTACTGTAGCCAATACATCTGCCTTCAGAATTAATTATACTGCCAAGTGAGGCATTTCAGTTCACAATGAACAAATTGGAAGGGGTGGGTAACAGAAGGGAGATATATTCTGACAACAAACCTCTTCGAAATGCAGACACTGAGAACAGGTGAATGTGCGGAATGAAGTACATGTGATGTTTTAAAAGCCTCGATCTACCAGTCAGGAGATACTCATGAACAAGAGAAAGAAGACGAAGAAGCAAAACTGCAGATTTGTAAAATTACTGTCTTTTTGACTCTTAAATGAAATAAGCATGTTCAAGTATCTTTCTTTGGTAAGTTGATCCCTTTGCACATCTTTAACTGCCAGTTAGGAAGTAAGATAATTTTTCTCTAATTCCAGGGAACTGATTAGGTGGAATGAGCTAAATATTTTATTGGCTTAACTTCTTCACTGATGCTATAATTAAGGGATGGAATAGTCCCCTGATATTGTGGGTTTTGATGAGATAACCAGTGAACTTGATCACTCATGTTGGATGGCTTTGTTGTGGAATTAACTAGTGGGTGAGCTTTGGGGAATGCAGTTAATTCTTTTTCTTTTCTCCTTTTGAAAATATTACATATGAATCAAACCACTTGAGATCAAACATTCGCATGAGATAGAAAAAAGCTGGATGCTCGGATTTCAAAAGGAATTTTTATGTTGTCAGATTTATAGTCTATTTTGGTTACTTTCTATGATTAAAAACACTTATTCTCATCCAGACTACACATCACAGCACTCTGGAATGTATATACTTTCTCATTACCTATAATTTCTGAGAACCTCTACTGTGATCAAAATTCCATATCCACCTTTGGCTTTAGCCCCATGAGTTCATTTCTCTGTTGTTACATTTGTCCCACATAATCTCACGTGCTTCCATCTCATTTCCACTAATGTAAATAAAATAGATGCCTAATTCTGGCAATGGCTACTTAACATTTATCTTGGAATTTCTTATAGACAGATATATTGCCTTAAACATATACACATCTGCTTCTTCCTGCTTCAGACCATAGCCTCAATCCTCATCACAGCACATAATCTACCACCAGACTTGTTCAGTTCATGGAAAGGAAAAATTTATCTCCTACTTCTATATACCATGGCACAGAGTTATGGGGTCAAACTTGGCCTCAAGATTTTATAATAAACAAGGTGGAATGGGTATTTCAGATGGCAGAAGCCAACACTGCATTCTGGAAGACAGTATTACTGCAATAATAATAACTTCAGGGGGAGCTTTTCAATGAGTTCATTCTATCCAGGGGATAATGCTTTTGGATTTCCTGCACTCCAAGTAGAGTCGTATTTGTAAGGTCCACAAAAAAACAGGAAGATAGAAACAACAAAAACTGCCTGTACACTCTTACATATTTAGACCTCTGTAATAAATGCCACTCAGATCATTTACAAATATCTCAGAGCTCTAAGACTGCACATCTAAAAGCCCATAATTATTTATTAAACACAGCAGATTTATATATTCAGATTATTTGGTGGGGGATATCTTTGTATCTTAAAGCATCAATTGTCCTCTTAACCGAAGGATATTTCTTGCTCCTTCTAAATAGCTTGCTTTCAAATGTTTAAGCTGAGAGGAAAGATACCAGACTGACAACCCCAGAAGGTGGCAGCAGCAGTTTTGCTTAACAGCTTGTAACATCAACTGTTCATAATCATTCTGTGCAGCTTTATTCATGCTGACAGAGACTTCTCTTGTATTCTTGCTCATTAATTTGATTGATTGGCTATGGCCATGTGGCTTCCTCTACTCAACAGTAAGTTGGTAACCTTTCCTTACCTAAATTCCTACCCTTGGAATCCAGTTTATAGGATTTTTTTTTCACTGAAGTGTGTCATGCAATGAAAGCACCCAGATATGACACAACATGACATCCACCTCCTTACGAGTGGACATCAGACTCATGTCAGCAATGAAAACAGATGGAAATAACTAGAGTCCTCAAAGCTGCCTGATGTACTGCTCATTTTTTCCTGTCTCAAGTAAATCCCATCCCAGATGGGAGGAACTGCAAAAGACATGCATGGACCCTAGGCAGTGGTGCCCGATTTGGTCCAGTACGACATGCACTATCATATGGGATATTCACTTCTTCAAAGAGCCAACAGAAGAGCACTCTGAAAGGATCTTCTCCATCACTGGCATGGCTGCTGAGGGTCATATAATCAAAGAATCCTTAGAGTTGGAATGGACCTCTGAAGGCCATCTAGTCCAACTCTCCCGCAATGAGCAGGGACATCCACAGCTAGATCAGGATGCCCAGGGCCTTATCCAGTCTCACCTTGAAAGTCTCCAGGGACAGGGCAACAACCACATCACTGGGAAACCCATGCCAGTGCCTGGTAATCCTCACTGTATAAGACCTCAGCTGATGAACAGCAAATATCAGGAGACAACGCTGGTCCTGAAAGAGGCCTTTCTGCAGACTTGCTGCCTTCACAAAATGCAGCTGCTCTGGTTCTTACTGGCATAAATCATCCATTTAAATTGACCCTGCATCTATATTTCCGTATGCATTTCCAGTAAATAAAATAAAACTTCTCCATAGCTTTTTCACAAAGAAAACTTCTTTAATCAAGACATTGATTAAATTAAATTAACAGTGCTTCTCACCTTAACTAAAATTTCTCTTTGTCTTTAAGACAGTGTAAACACAAATGCTTACAATATTCTAAGCAGACACTCTTAACAAATTGGAAGATAATGATAAAATTCAGTTATTTAGTCATGCCTGCAAACAGTCAATGCATTTTTTAAGTAGAAGAAGATTATAAAGCTTTTATTTCTTTTTTATTTCCCTTGGTTTTTGTTTGTTTGTTTCCACAGAATTTATGCTATGCAGCTAAACATACCATGGATTTATTCTTTATTGGAACTGATGAAGAGTAGTATAATACCATATGAGTCTCAGAAAATGATGTTTATTTTCCCCAAAGAATGGATTTTAATAAAAATAGCTTTATTTTCCATCCTATCAAAAAACAGCTATATTTTAGTTAAAATATGCAAATGGCCGAAGGAATTGAGATGTTATGCCAATATTGTCTGCTACTAAAACCAAAGTACCATCTAGGATTTAAAGGATTCAATAAATGTAATGTGTGGTACAGAGAGAATTGTTCTTTTCTGCTACAAAATCAAATTCAGAAAAACTCCAAGACTTTGACTGACAAAGAGCTGCAGAATACAAGTCAATAGTCAAAACTGATCTATGTAATTTGTATCTTATTCATAGTTCTGGTGATGGTCAGATCCTGATGTTACATGTGAATCATTCCTGTCTTAAGACAGAATTACAAAAGAAAATTTAATCTAATTATCAAGAAATTTTGCATTTATTGAGTTGAACTCTGCAAGGCATATAGAGATGTTCTGCATAACATGACACTGGAATGGAAGTTACACACTGACAGCTCTTTCAGAATTTCCTGATAATACTATTTTTCATTCACTTTTTTTTTTTTTTTTATCTCACTGTCAGGGTATTAGAATACAAATATGTGGACTGTTGCCTGAGGAATCTGTCAGAAGATTTGAAATATCTGTAATACGTTTTTAATTTCTTTGAGAATTTCCAGGAAGAAAGGCTTGAAAGACACATCCTATTGCACAGACACTTGCTTTCCACAGGGAATCATGGAAAAAAATGCATTCGATATGGTAAGATGTATAAAATAAAATAAGATCAAACTCAATAAAATATTCAAAGGAAGGTTTAGAAGCATTTTAAGAGCGTGTGTAAGTTAAAACTTATTTAAATAGGTTTGTGTACTAAAGAGAAGGTGAAACTACAAATCTATTTCAACAAGTATACTATCAATTAATATTAAAAGCTTAATCTTTAGAGAACATGAACTGGTAGATTTCCAGTGAAAGCAGCTCAAGGGGTACAGCAGCCAGCATATCACCTATGGATCTAGCCCCAAATATTTAAACACAAATTGTAGTTTCTGATTGTTGTAGTGTGCTTTGAATGCTCTTGATTTATTTAGTAAACTTCACTCTGGAAAATATGATCAATATATTAGCCTCTCTTCTGCACGTTCTTTAAGAGCATGCTATTCAACTGTTTCCATCTTTCTCCATATTTTGTGGTCTTCTGATCATCTTTAATCATTCTTATTGCAATTCATGCATATTTTTCTTGAAACGTGAAAGATTTATTTCATGATTCTTACAAGAAATGCTGATTTCTTTATCACATTATGATGATTACTTTTTTTTTCCTAGAGTTGACTTTCTTATTTGCATTGCTCCAGGCCTGGAACTTCACTGGGGTTCAGTGAATCTGCAAAATAATTACTATCTGCTTTAAGATCAATTCAACTATTTTCCCAAAGAATATAGACTGAAATTCATCATATCCAACCAACCGAAAAAAGTCACACCTACTTTACTAGTATCTGTCTTGTTCTTTCACCCTCTTATTTCTGCCTGACACCATTATTGATTGTGCTCATGATCTGATCACAGCTGATCTTACTGGAGAAGGATAGAGTGAAAAAAAATCAAATATTTTCATCTCCTGAATGATGTCCTACTCCTTTACTGAATCACGTACCAATCTTTTGCAAAATTTTCCTTTTATTATTGTCAAGATTAGTATTCAGGTTGCAGGCTGAGCCATCCGAAGGTAAATAAACTCATATGAGATATAAGTTATAATTCCCATTCTGCTTACTGCAGATCTACTCAATACACTCTGAGGAGTATATTTGCTTTCCCTTGAAATGCTCTAGAGTACCCACATGATGTCCAGTTGGTGCTCCAGAAATGCACAACTCTCATGAACGTCTATACCCACCAACCTAATGCAAATATTCTCTGTATTCTGAAGCCTCTCAAACAGCAGTAGTCATCTATGTTCAGGTGACTGATTCTCACCTTAAATTTGCAATGGCAATAACAGGAGTATTTAGACTTAGTTCATTTATAAGCATCTACACTGTACAGAACTAAATCTTAGTGTTACAGTCTGTGAGTTGAATCCTATTGTCCTGAATACCAGAAAGATAAAAAGTATATAGATCTCATACCGGGTAAGAAATTAAAAGGAAAAAAAAATTAATAGAGGAGAATCAAATCTACAGAGTGATAAACTTAATAGTTCAATTTACACTATGTCTTGACTGCTGTGTTTTATAGTTATCTTACTTATCATTTGTTTTCCATAATTCAGCTGCCCCATAGTTGAATTTTTGCTTATCAACATATGATTTGGATCAAAGGACATGCTATCTGAATAAAATATTATCTGGTTACTACATGCAGATATATACTGGCTGAAAACCAAATAAAAATTCAAGCATTTCCACATTTTAACAACAAAGCCTAAAAATACTCATTGCACTACAGGATTTTAGGGAATTTTTGCTAAATGGCAGCAACAAATAATGTAGTAATAAATTTAGCAAGCAGAGGATCTCTCTGAATGCATCTCAGTGTATTGCTGGAGATACTGGTGAACTGCAGTTCAGAAAGATACAAGAGAACTCTCAAAGATAAAGCCTCTCAAAATTGCTGGTTTGAGAGACATCAGAACTTCTGAAAGAGAATAGAAGCAGATGAATGTCTAAAACATTTATTTAAAAAGTCAATTAAAGTATAGATAAGAGGGAGATCCATTTCTTTTCGTAGTAAAATTATGTGACATTATTATTAGAAAACAATGTACTATAGAATTTTTGAGTCATGCTAGTGCCTTCACTGTACAGAGTACCTACCTATCCAGTCACAATACTGTGTGAGGAAAGAGTGGCTCGAAAGCAGCTCTTCAGAAAAGGATCTAGAGATGCTAGTTGGAAGCAGGCTCAACATGAAGCAGCAGTACACACTGGCAGCCAGGAGAGCAAACCATATTTTGAGGTGCATTAAACACAACATGGCCAGCTGCTCAAAGGAGGTGATTCCCCAGTTCTATTTAGCGTTAGTTTCACCTCACCTTGAATACTGCATGAAGTTCTAGGCTGTACAATGCAAAAAAAGATGCTAAGGTCCTTGAAAACATCCAGAGGCATCACCAAAGCTGGTAACAGAGCTGGAGAGCATGTCCTGTGAGGAGAAGCTGAGAACACTGGTGTTGTGTAGTTGGGAGAAAAGAAAGCTAAGAGGTGACCTCGCTGCTTCTGAGACGGGGAAGTGGAGAGTGAGGTGCCAGCCTCTTTTCCCTGGTCAACTGTGATAGAACAAGAGTAAACAGCAACAAACTGCGCCAGAAAAGGTTCAGACTAGAGTTAGGAAAAAATACTTATTTTACGCTGTGTGTGTTGATATATTTTTTTCAGTTGTGAAGAAACTGAGTCACCACATACGGGAGACATTAGACAGTACATTCCAGGCACACATTCAAGATTTTAAATCACAAGTAGAATATTTCACTTAGTTCAACTAATTTTACTGAGAGAACACTTTAATAACCTAGCAGTAATTATCAAAATATAAAAGGAAATAACTTACATTGTCACAGTCTTAAAATTTCAAAAACGATGGGAAAAATTATTTTTTATTATCACGCTAAAAGTAATTGTTTATTCATGTATTTGCTCATAATAAAAAAATAGCAATGTTTTATTCCTGATCCAGCGTCATAATGCATGGCCACAAGGAAACTGTGGGAGTCAAGGCTCAGTCTGTCAGAAAGACTTATTTTTCAGAAAAATCTATGCAATGGAAATAGATTTCCATTCACCTCTAATTACTGATCTCAGAATTACAGGGAGTGTTAAGGGAGTGTTGCAAGAAGTACATTTGCTTCTCAGAAGAGCTGATCTACCTGCTGTCATGGATCACAACTCACATCAGCCTTCGAATCATAACTAAAGATTGAGCCAAGGCAATGAAGATCTCACTGAGCTGCCAGCAAAATGTGTTGTAATGATAGCTGAGTACTGAATCAACTACTGATCTATAATTAATTCAGGTCTGCCTCTTCTCCCATTCTGAATTACTGTAAACAATGCTATTACACTAGGTAAAGTAATTTAAAATTCTTTTACTTTTGGGAATGTGATGATATTTCCCGGAATATTTGACCATGGTGCTTGATATAAGTACATAGTAGCTATCAAAGGTGAAGAAATTGAAGGGCTAGCATCAATACCCTATCAATAAAAAGTGGGAGCATTTTGCAATATAGAGAAGTAAATATGCTCCAGTCTTGCAATGTAGCCTGAAACAGAAACAGGGAAGAATCTAGTATGTGTTCCCTTAGTACTCACAAAATGTCATCTGTTTTCATTGCTGACATGAGTCTGTTGCCCACTCCTAAGGAGGTGGATGTCAAATATTACCTACAGTTCAGGAAACTGTGTAAATATTTGTAATATGCTATCAAGGGGGAATTGAAAGCACAGACTGTACATAAGACAGTGAAGAACTTAGATAATTCTTTGACAGACCTACACTGATCACTGTCTACTTGCTTCTATTCTACAGTATAGGCTCATACAACCACAGCAATGAAAAGGAATACATAAGGAAAACAATCGCTTCTATCAACTGACTATTTTTTTTAATTAATGCATTACTGAATTGTTAACAGTACTTTTTCTTTTTTTTTTAAAGGAGAAGCAGAAAATTATAGGCCAGGTATGTATGTATGTAATTTTATACTTTCCAATAAACCCCAGATTATTAAAATATAATCAAAAGTAATCATGTTTCCTTGTTTTACCCAAGGGAACAGTGAAAAAGTTACTCTCTCATTAGGAAGCAGTCAGAAATTAATCTATAATGTCCAGAGTTCAAAACTGTCATACACAACAGGAAGTGCATTCTGGTATGATTAAAGCAAATGACTATGCTATGTTCCTTAATTTACAAAAGCCATTGCATAATAATCTATAATTGTACAGATTTGTATATACAGGCTATTATGCGATATTGCTTAATTTAATTACCCAATACTCAGGTCATTCAGTTGAGTGAATATTTCTCTTTGTGAAATTACCTACATGAACTAGAATCAGAGGGAAAAGAAGTGATGAAAATAAGGCACTGAGATTAAACACTAAAGAGTAACTCGAACATAAAGAGAAAAATATAATTATTAAAAAATATTTTCCATTTATATTTCATACTTTCCAATCTTTCAAACGTAGATGCTTCAGTAATAGGAGTTATATGTAAGTCGTTTACACGAGTAGTTCTTAAGTTTCCAGTGTAAGAGTTTCAACCTAGAATAGAATCATAGAATCACCAAAGTTGGAAAAGACCTGCAAGATCATTCAGTCCAACTGTCTGCCTACCACCAATAGTTCTCACTAAACCATGTCCCTCAACACAACATCTAAATGTTCCTTGAACACCTCCAGGGTTGGTGACTCCACTACCTCCCTCCCTGGGCAGCCCTTTCCAGCACCTGACCACTCTTTTGGAGCAGTAGCATTTCCTGACATCCAGCCTGAATCTCCCCTGGCTCAACTTGAGGCCATTCCCCCTTGTCCTGTCACTAGTTACAAGAGAGAAGAGGCTGACCTTCAGCTCACCACAACCTCCCTTCAGGTACTTATAGAGAGAAGGTCTCCCCTGAGCCTCCTCCAGACTGAACAATCCCAGCTCTCTTAGCCTGTCCTCATAGGGCCTGTGCTCCAGACCCCTCACCAGCTCTGTTGCCCTTCTCTGGACATGTTCCAGGGCCTCAATGTCTTTGTTGCAGTGAGGGGCCCAAAACTGGACAGAGTACTCAAGGTGTGGCCTCACCAGAGATGAGTAAAGGAGGGAGAATGACTTCCCTGCTCCTACTGGCAACACTATTTCTCATATGAGTCACTGGCCTTCTTGGCCACCTGGGCACACTGCTGACTCATGCTCAGCCGAGCGTCGACCAACACCCCCAAGGTCCGTTTCCTCCACACAACCTTCGAGCCACTCTGCCCCAAGCCTGTAGCGTTGCCTGGGGTTGTTGTGGCCAAAGTGCAGGACCTGGCACTTGGTCTGGTTGAACCTCATCCCATTGGCTTCAGCCCAGAGATCCAGCCTGTCCAGATCACTCTGTAGGGCCTTGCTACTCCTAGGCAGATCAACACTTCCTGCCAGCTTGCTGTCATCTGCAGACTTACTGAGGGTGCTCTCAATGCTCTCATCCAGGTCATCAATTAAGATATTGAAAAGGACAGGCCCCAGCACCAACCCCTGGGAATCAGAGCATCATAATACCAGTACATGCTTCAATATCAAAACCATATTTGTGTTCCACTGAAGCTGAGACAGGACAGAACCTTTCAGTTTTGTGGCTCTGGTATTACTTTCTGTCCTAAAGCCACATTTTCTTTGATAAGATACATAACTGTCAAAAGAGAGTCGAATAAGTCCGAGATATCTCAGCAGAGCTCAATTTTGTGTTTTGAAGAAAGTATCCTTGCTTCCTTTTTGTGGTGACATTTGCACTTAACTGTGGTCAGAGAGTGATACTTCCTTGTCTTTGCATTGTTGCACTGTAACTATGTTCTGGGTTGAGGACAAGTTCTCTCTCTCGAGGCTATGGACCTTTCTCCATATTTTTTTTAGTTCAATGAATTATTCCACGTCACTATTTTTCATCGTAACACTATGTCTCCAATATATTTTTCAGAAATTTTAGACTCTTGAATAGACATCTATCATAAACCAAAACATAATACTCATAATAAGCAAAAACGCAAGTATCATAAGCAATTGTTTTGGCCACACAAAAGTTAAGGAACTATGAAGTCAACCAGCAGGAGGAGCAGTCAGCTCTGGTATTCTGCTTGACCTCTTGAGCTAACTTACTTAGCTTTTCAATTTTCTCTTCCACTAGTTGTGAATCACCTAGGTCTAATGCATGCAGACCTTTTTTTTTTTTTTTATAATGGAAAAAATTATGTTCCATTATTTCTATTCTTCTCTGTCATTCCCTTGAAAATAACTTCATACTAATGAGTCCAAAGAAATCTAAATCAAGAAAACAAACTGTAGTGAGATGTTATTTCTTCACGGTCTTCTCCAGAGGATGATTTTATATTTCTTTTTACAGATTACTTACTCAAAGAATTTCCTCATCCTTGTTCATCTCAAAACAAAGAATCAAATGGGAAATTTAAGGCATAGTTGTCTAAATTTCATTCTGCCACTAGGGTACCTGTCTAACCTGACCATAGGATCTCGACCTCTTTGGCAGTATTGTGCAGTCATCCCTCCTTAGTTAACCTTTTTTGCCTGTTTTTCCTAAAAAAAGCCTTTTTCCGCCTAGAAGAGTGCTCTGGCAAGAATCCCAGTGAGCCACCATATCTGTTACTCTGAACATGCCTCTAATTCCTTCTCTTGCTTGGTTCTAAGGCTGTACTCTCAAGGAAGATGTATTGTCCCACTGGCATGCTAATTCCTCCAGATGCTCCTTCCTTCTACTCCCTTTACCTAAACTTCTCTTTGGACTAACCTAGAGTCCCCTTCACTGAGATTAGCAAGTCTAATTGCAAAGATGCTTTTGTCTGGCTTTTTCAGATTCAAAGTGCTTTTCTCTAGAAGTCTTTGTTCTTCAGAAGGATCTGAAAAAAGCTCTGCCTGTGACACCAGATGCACAGCTAGATAATGGCCTGAAGTTCCCTCATGGCAGAAGAGGGAACACAATGAAAATATTCATCTTGGATACTTCCCTCTTTTGCCAATAGCTGGAACATGGATTCTGCCCATGAATCACAGAAAGAATCCTAGCTGGACCTACAAACCTAAAAATCAGGCTACGCAAAACTCCAGTGGTGCTGTGTGTTAAAGGCATGTGATCATTAAGATTTTTTGGAGCCAGGAAATTTTGTTTAGTGTATAGAAGCAGTATACTCATGGCCTGATTCTCTACATGTAGAGCATTCCATTAACTAAAAAGAAAATAAGCTTAGAGTTTCAGGAATAATATCCATACTATTTTAAAGGGTATATAAGGATTACAAAATAAGATAAAAATAAATGCTCTTTTCAGCAATGTTTTAATTGTTATAACTTCCTGTCTCTGGGAAGGTATTAATTATAGACTTAAATGGCAAGTTTTCTTTTACAATGTAATTAAAAACTAGACAATTTCTTAAAAAAACTAAAAAAAACTAGACAATTTTTTAGTGACATATAATGTCACTAATTCAAAATTAGACATTGAAAAGAAACAGGTTAGGATTTTATTGATTTATCAAGCATCTAGTTATGTTAAAGCATTTTGCTGACATTTCATAAACTGTTCAGAACTAAACTGCTAATTGACACTTTGGAAGTGGGTTGGTTGGTAACTTATTTCTGCTTTGAAATACTTCAGTTAAAGTCTAAACATGTCTTTTAAGTAGATTTTGCTTCAAATATTAAAATAGACGTAATTCAAACTTAATTGCTTATGTGAATTTTTTATCCTGACAGAGAACATAGATACGTATCTTCAAATTACTACCAGTAGGTGTTATTGTTATCCGTTAGCATTAAAAAAAATGTTGTAATCAACGTTCTTTCATGTTTTAAAGCTTCAATTCAGAATTATTGCTTTGGATAGAAAAAGAAATAAAAGAGTTAATGTAATTGTCCAGATCTTATGTAGAAATGAAATTGTTGTACTAGGTCAGACCTATAGACAGTCATCCTCCCTGATGTTTGTGAGTACCAGATGTTTCAGAAGAATGCATAAATCCTCCCATACCCAGTCAGCAGATGTGCAATAATCTGTCCACATGAAGTCTCCTTCTAATCCCAAGGGATTTGGTTTAAACCTTGAAGCGCACAAATAATTTTGTTTTGCTTCATACATTTCTGACAGTTTTAACTACTATATGTTTGAATATTTATTCTCCATATAAGCACATAGTATCTGAATTCACTGATGTGCTGACTTCCCAATCTCCTGATTTCTGGCCATAAGAGGAAATAGCTGACCTGCACAGCTGGAAGACTTAACAGTTCACAAGTAAAACCTTCATCAAAGCAACAGTCTATGTGTATCCTGCTTTCTACAGAGATTTTCAGAAAGACAGATATAAAATCTTCCTGGTTCTCAATAGCAGTTCACTAAAATCTGAGATAGATCTACCTTTTTTTTTTTTTTTTTTTTAACCAAACGCAGGCATGTTTTAATGAAACATTCTCAATCAGTTCTATTCCCTGAATATGTTAAATTCAAGATGTTATTCTGGAGGAACAAATACAGCTATCCCTCATGGTGTGCTGAATAAGCATACCCAAGTTTCTACTGAATTCCTGGTTTTCCTGTGCTCCCTCCTATTTTTCCTAGGCAACACTGTGAGCCTTAAAAAAAAAAAAAAAAAAAGTTCACCCTGTGCCATAAGGCTGTCTGCAGTGTGTGTGCTTAAAAATGGAAGATAAATCCATACATACCATCATACCCATTATATATAGAATATACATAAGGGCAAAAGAGAGACTTTCAACTATAAATGGGAAGCAACCAGAATACAATCCAAAATCTAACAGTACAAGTAATGAATATAACACAGAGAAAGAAAGTGATGTACCTCAGTAGAAGAACAATCAAAATTGTCAAGACAAAAAAAAAATCCTGATAAGACCAGAAAGTGGAGAGTGTCTTGGATATAACTAGTGAGAAATGTTGAACAAAATCATAACTATAATGTATTCACTACCTGGTTCCTGAGTCTAATATCTGTTATTATAGATTTTAATATACTGAGAATGGAACAGAATCAAGCTTCCATCTTCCCAGCATAGTAGTAGAGAACTCATCTAGGACAAATGATTTCAAATTTGGTTCCTTCACTTGTTTGTAAATTATTCTGGACCAAAAATTAAAAAAAAATATATACACACACACATATATACTATATATATGTAATACTGCACACTCCAAATGGTAGATAAAGAATTTAAGATACAGAAAAAGCACTTACGGACAGAAGAGAATTAAGAATCTTCTTATTCTCCTTCTGATCCTTTCCTTCCTACACAGTGACTCAAGTTTAACAAAAGTTGGAATGACCAAGGACAAATTTCCTTTGAGACAAACATGAATATTATGCCATGAGGGATAAAAAATCTTGAAAGTTATCTTCAGTCCATCCATGCCAGCTGAAGACATAGTGAATACTATATTTAGTCTCTAGCTTCCAAGATATAGCGTGCAGAGTAGCAGCAAAGACGGAGAAGAAATACGGGCAGTGTTGGAATATTGAAGGGATGTATTACATAGTAATTCATGAATCTACAGTGGCTAATGCTGTTATCATGAATCTCCTGCTATTTATGCTACTACAGTATGCATAGAAACATTCTGTTTAGTTTTACATATGTAAATTAAACATATAAAACTGTATATTTATCCCTATTAGGCTTTGAAATGTTATGACTCTAATGTGACAAATAAGTTATTCATAAGTAATGGTGACCATCCATTTTGTACAATTCCCAGTAGACCACAAATACCTTTATAGCCTGATGAATTTCCTGACTCTGTGGCAGAATGAGGCAAATAGATTTTAAATACTTCAAAGCATTTCCGAATAAAATTCTGGGGAACACACTCCAGATTCTATTATATTCCACAAATGAAAAAAGTCTTTTCCTCTTTACCTTTCTCTGGCTTCAAATTCTTTGCCTTTTGGCTAATTGAAGAAAGAAACAATTAGCTTCAACGGAGATAAAAAGTCATTTGGGTTAAAAGTCACTCTGATAACTGCCACACTCCATCTTCATCCATTGCTAGGGAGCTGGCACTGGCTGATGTAAATAAGTGTTGTCATGTTTTGTCAGTCAGTAACCCGGGGTTGAGAATGCAAGGCTGGGTCCCCTGATGTGCCATAGAATTATGATGTAAAGAGGCTCCTAAATACTTTGCATCTCATAACAATATCTGGAAATAGTGGTATATGCATATCTCACAGTTTATTTCAAAGTATAAGAAATAAATGGTATCGACACATTATCACATGCAAGCCCTTGAAATGTCCCAAGGATTCAAGGACTTATCCTTGATAATAGAATAAGTTCAGTGAATGGAAAGAAATTGGAAAGTGACGTTAGAGATCTGTCCCTCAAGTTGGGTTGCTAAAAAGGGCTTATCAGCACAAGAGACACTGTAATCCTTAAAGCATTATGAGAACAATCATTAACTGTTCTCCAGAAGATCAGCTTCTCCTATTTGTCCTAGAACTTGGAATATTATGCAATGGAGGAATAATTAATTGAAAGTGACTAAATAAATAGTAAAATAAGATACTCCTGGGTATCTCAGACTTCCTGGCCACTGTCCTTAAGAGAATATTAGGCTTGAATGATCTTTGATTCGACTGAGGATGGGCATTCTCTGAATCTCATGGTATGTATGAAAAAACCATTTGTCCCCTAAGATATATTTGAAAAGGGTAATTCAGAACCATTACAAACTTTTCTCCTGTAGAAAACATTTCACTGTATTTGAGACATTAGATTGCACTTCAGTGCTTTTTGTAATATAGTGTTAGATAGCATACTCTGAAACACGTTGTTATTATGCTGAAATGTGACGTTAAGCTAACTTTTGAACAAGATATAGCAGCCACATTTATAGGACTCACAACAGTACTGTCAAATATTTTGACAATATTTAAACAGGGTGTTTTAACTCCTTTTCCCCATCAGAGATAGCTCATTGACTGACTGCTGTGAAATATTCACATTTTGATGAAATAGCACAATGCTATCACGTAAAAAAGTAGTTTTGGTTACCAAACTCTAACCAAAATGATGGGGGCCCTAACAGGCACATAGCACAAACCTGGGTGTAGTTACTGCTTTACATCCAGTTGGCTCCTTTTATCTGGTTTTCCCTCTCTTTTCACATACTTGTATTTCTCCAGTCTCTCTGTTTTCCCCACCTCTGGACCTCCTCTTGTAGCCCCGGTAGCCACCAAGTTCCTCCTTTTGCTCTGGTTGGGAAACTGGGTCCCTCTAGCTGTTGTTCCTCCTTTCCATAACTTTTGTTTATGATGATTAGCCCTTAATTCTATCACTTAAGAGCAGGTATCAAAAAGATACAAGAAACCACTTAGTAATAGATGGTCAGATATAGTGTGGGAAATACTGATCTACTGTTATACATATAATTATACTGAACAATAAACTAGAGATTGTAGGTGTCCCCAAGATATAATCAGGAAAAAGCATTTTGCAAACTTTTCTCTGCTTTCAGCTTTCTTTATGCTTTTGATGTTAATACACAGATCTTTTTAAAAAACATTAAAAACCAAATGATAAATACAATAAAGAAATATACGTAGAAAAATATGTAGTGATTAATACATCCTTTGAGCTTCTTTTCCATTAAGAGATCACAGTTAATTGATGTCTTATGAGCAACCAGTTATATAATTTTTATATAATAACTGAGCCCATCTCAAATTGTTTAAAATTAAATCGCATTTTTTCATATTTATAAATTAATTGATCCTGCATTATTATCTCCATCCTTTCAAAATGCATTATGTTTGGCTTTGCCATCTCTTTCCATTATCCAATTAACGGCCAGTTTTGATTCCAATCCACTAATACCTGGTTGTTCTTTGCATTTTGTGGAGCAGAAGGTCAGGTCTTCAGCTCGTGCAAATGGGAAAAACTCAAGCAGAACTGAGGACTACACTGTGGTCAATGGTTTTAAGTTTCTTTCTAACTGGAGAGGATAAGGCCTTAACGTGAAAGCTTTTGTTGTTGTTTTTTCATGGAGACTAAAACTGATCCAATAATATATTGGAATACATTAACATTTCTCCTCCCCATATAGTTCTTATCTCTGTTTTGCAGAAATTGCCAGTCTCCCACCTCAGTGTATCCTGAATATTACCAGTGTGTATATTGCGTGGCTTTTGTATCAATTTTACTCTCAATTGCATAGATTTATGCCACAAAAAATTATCCTGATAATTGGAATGTGTTATATGATTTGCAGCTAGGAGAATTAATTATAACTTTTTAATAAAATTGGAAAAAAATCAGTAAATATCAGAAAACTACAACTACAAACCTGTGTCTGCTATTCTTTAAATTAAGGAAATATATGAAAAGTTATTTAAGAAAACCAAGCAAATTAAACTGTAAAATTAAACAATTTCATTTGTGCTGATAGATATTGATAAGACATGTATAATTTAATATGCACTTGTAGGAGAAAGGCACAACATAAACAACATACGTATAGCCATTTCTGAAATTATAGAAAAACATCTTGGCGAGGGAAATCCTTGTAGTGTGCATTTGAAATATGAATTTTCGGTAATGATTTATTTGTAGCTTTTCTCTCTCACATCTTCACTACAGAAATTTTTTTGTTATTATTGATGTGCTTGCAGAATTTGTTCGTTGTATATTCCAAGATGTATCTGACCTTTAAAATAATTCACTTATTTTGAAAGTTGTACTGTATATGTCACAACATATACGAAGCACTTATTAAAATAACTTTTTTTCCTTTTTATGCCTGGCAGGGAAAAAAAAAAAAAAAAAAAGGAAAGAAAAGAAATTCTGTGATTGTGTTTGACAACTAATCTTTATTTCTAAATATGTCAGGTCTAGATTCTCTAGAATGAATGCTGTTATGCAATTTTACTGCTCTCAGTAGTACCTCTGTGAGGCCTGAAATAGTTTAAACCTTCTTACAAAACTGTCTGTATTCTTATCTGCTCATTCACTTCTGTATACTTACTTTACTCATTAGAATTTATATGGAATCTACATGTAAAGTAAGACTTTTACTTCTAAAGCTGATTTTTGGAGCTGGACACTTCTCAGAAATTTGGGATAAAATATGGTGTCTGATGAAAAGAGCTGCAGTGTAAGTATAAATATATACATCCAGCTTGATCTCACATGCACGGGAGAGCACAATACGGCAATGAAATATGAGTTCACGCATAATTTATAGTATCAGCACATTTTAAGCTAACAAGAGAACGAGTTTGATCCAGAAGTGAGCTATCATCCTTGACATAGTGACATCTCCAATAATTTCCATCAGTGATAACAAAATCCAAGTGGTTTTTTTTCCACCACACATCTTATCACACCTTTTGACTTGAAAAAAGTACACATGCTCAAGTGTGATACACTGATATCAGTGTCCACTTAGACTACCTACGAGGGCTTCAAAAATGGAGAGAGATCCGGGGCAGGGAGTACCTCCAAGTCTGTCGCTCTTGCAGGGGGTTTTTAGGATTAGGGATGTATCTATAGGTCTATAGAACATTCATGTCAGATTTTGATCTGAATTTGTTGGAAAGCATAGATGTTATTGAATATAGCAGGGAAAACATTGGGAGTATAAACTGAGAAAACCTACCGAGAAACTCCCTTCTGGACAAACTATATTAGCTTTCATACTCATCAGATCACTCAGGTGAATATGCTTTCCCATTCTTGACGAATGCAGTGTTTGTTATACACTGGTAGTTGTGATGAAAACGTGGAAGAAATGGGATTAAACAGATCTAATCCATGGAAGCCTGTGATTTACAATGGTTTGCATACTTAAGTGACAACAGAATTTGTCAGCTTATAATGGAATGTGGTCTGAAAATAACTGAACACAGAGGCCAACAGTAAGAAAAAAAAGAGCAAGAAAAAATTATTTTTTTGATACCACAATATTAATAGCAATTTCTGTACTATATTAAGTGAAAAAAAAAATGGTGCTTTTCATAACAAAATTGCTATAGATTTGTAATAGAAGGAATGAAGATTTTTAACAGGACTAAGTAACTAAGTCAACAGTGTGGGGTGAAATATTTCAAAAATTATGCAACTATTAATTTAAGAGATTTAATATCTCACGTCAATAGCATTACGTAGACTTGGACTGCATTGGTTTGCCCACCCATCATAACTTGAAATATATTTTCTTCAGAGGCTCATTAATTGTGCTCTCACTTAAGTATTTCTGATTGTCTAGACAATCTTGTTATGTTTTTGAAAGTAATATTTTTACCTTTTCAAGTGTTGTGTGTGTATAGAAAACCAGATCTGTTTCCTTAGGCGTGTATTTCTACTTCTACAAAGCTAAACAGACCTTGGTAAAATAATTTTATATTCTGTCAAGTTTAATAACAACACATACTCCAAATTTTAAGTATAAACCCAGACATGAGATTTGAAAATAAAATAGGATACCATGAAAACCAAAGTAATACTTTAATGGAACTGAAAGATTAGACATGTCCTTAATGTTCAGCATACTCTTAATTTCAGCATCGTATCAGGTTTATGTGGCAGTCAGTGTATTGACAGCAGGGGGGCTACAGGAATGGCCTCTGTGAGCAGAGCCCAGGAGCTGCCTCATGTTAGATCATAGCCAGCTCCAAAACATAACAAGCAAAATTAAAAGTACTTTAAATCAGAAATTAAAAAAATCTCCATTCACTTTATGAGACTGGTCAGAGTAACATGGAGTATCTTCAATGACACCATCGGCTTCTCTTACGGATCTCTGGTGAGATCCCCTCTGGTTGGATTCTAAGGTACAGAATTTTCCTTTAAGCCTGCCCAGTCCAGTCCTTCACCTCTGGGTCTTGATGGGATGAATTCCACCTAATTATGTACTACTTAATTTTCTCCAAAAATTTCAACGGTTTCAGCAATCAAGCACAGCCCTCCCTGACCAGCTGCTTGAGCTGTTGCACCACAACGGTGAGAACAACAACTGAGAGGTTATCTCATACGTTATAGAACCAAAACCATTTTCATCAGAAGAAAGGAGCATCTATTAAGACCCAGAAGCTTGAACATCCCCATTTCCTCACACTATCTGAGGAGAAACTGGTGAATCTATTCCCTATCCCTCTGCAGCAACTTGGGAAGTGAAGAGGTGGGCAGAGCATTTTCCATCTCCCAAGCTACTGTGAATACTGGATACAGAGGAGGAAAGGATTAAGACAAGTTCTCAGGAATTACACCCTAAATTGTTCAGTCCAAGAGAGAAGTAATGTGTAGAAAGTCTTAAAATAAGGGGAGTAATTTTTTTTTTTAAAGCATTGATTTTCCTGCAGTTCTACTGACTAAAAACGATATCAGAAACTAAGGCCAGAAAAGGAAAGTAAGCTGTTCTCTGTTCCTTGAGAAATCCATCACAGAATGCATTAAGATGTCTGGGTATGGGGAATTTCACAAAATACTTATAGATGATCGTTTGAAGGGAAGGAAAGTAATTCAAAATTGAATTTCTCTGGAAGGAAACCTTCACTAGCATCTAGAAATCATAAAGATAATATTTCAGGAATTCATAAATATGATGGTTGCTGTGAAAGTTATGCCTCCAATTTTATTCTCTCAGCCCACGATGTCAGAGGCAGGTGCTGGTGGGACAGCAGTAGAGGCTGAACCTTCCCACCAATCTTCCATTACATTTTATTGCTGTGTGACAGATGGCAGCATAGGGCAGTCTGACAGAATGGTGTCTGACACGGAAGTATCTGTGAAGAAAATGTGCACCACTGAATTTCTCTATGGGGATAAAAATGGCACCCAATGACATTCATTGACATTTGTTAAACATTGACAAAGAATAAACAGTGGACGTGAGCCTAGCGAGGCTGTGAGTGGTACATTTCAGCAGTGTTAACAATGACCATGGATCACCTCTATTGGTGCAGGTTTTGAGAAGCGCGGCATGCAGGCTCTTGTTCAGGGCTGGCAAAAATGCGAAGCTAATGGTAGTGACTGTTGAAAAACAGCATTCTGTAGCTGAGAACGTGCTCTACGAAACACTGTTATGGAGCTCTTTGTATCGGTTGTCATTTCCATGGAAATAAATAGGCAACATTACATTCAAAGCAACCTATGTAGCGTGAGATTGTTCTGACCACTTTTTGTTGCTCACTCTGCCAAAAAAAAAAAAAGCTTCTAAATATGCACATTTATTTGGGATTGAGTTGAATCTCTAGAAACAATTCAGCCAAGAATGCTTTCCCCTTCTGTGGGTTACAGTTTTACTGTAACTGTAGGAAAAGAGAGCTGTTCTCCTGACTGGCTTGAATATGCCCTTGTGCAAAGGCCAGCCTTGCGTTATCTCACTGCAAAGTCAGTATGATGGCTGGCAAGGAAAACTTACTGAAATAAACCTACATCAAAACAAGCAACAGAAAACCAAAGAAAACGTAATTTTCCCTATGAATAACCATATGGATTGTTCTCTTCCAGCTCATCATAATCCAACATGTTAAAAATGATGTAATTCGTAACATAATTTAAAATGCTACTCCTTTTATGCTGTGCTGTCTCTCAGAATATATAGCAGTAAGTGCTCCTTGTTGGATTAAACCTTGCCTCCCAACCAAAAACAGATGAAGCAGTTCGTGTAAGGTGAATGGCATCTGCATGTAAACAAAACACAAGAGGTTCACCAACTCTCTCTGTTATTCCTCTGACACCAATGTTTCTTTAGGTATGACTATGAATTAGACTCATAACGTGGTTTGTTTTTACATTTAATTATCAAATATATTAGTGTTCTAGATACTCTCAAATAATTATCACCCTCGCCCAAATATTTTTGCACCAGAGCCTTCTGCTGATAGGCTCCAATCAGTTATGAGTCCCATAAGCAGTGTTTGCATTTGTGAGCAGAAACTTGGAATATCATTATAGCAGACAGCTAGGATATTTACACTTTAAAGCAAGTTATATATTATAACAAAAGCAACACAAATTGAAATTGATTTCATTAGAGGAATTTAACTCCAGAAAAATAATGGCACTGATTTTACTTTAGGGACACTGTTGTATTACAGTGTTGCTTCACTAAATTAAAAATGTTATCAAGTTGGCAGCAAATTCTGGAATGTATTACTGTGCTAACTATAAAGTCTCTTTAATAGCTTAAAGCTCATATATAACAACGGAAAACTATAAAATAAAGGGTCTTTCAGTAAAGATTAGAGGGCAAACATTTTTGAAAAACAAAGAAAAGAAAGAGATAAATGTATTCTGGGAATAGTTTAATGATCCAGTAGCAGTGATGCATTTTGCTTGTACTGTTACAGGAATTGTTTATTGATCGGAATATTGAAATGCCTTAGAGCATTCGCATACTGAACTACAAATACTTGGAATTCTACAAAAGAGATGCATACAAATGTTTGAAGTGCTTTTTTATTATTATTTGTTTTTGAAGAGTAGGGAGCTTCAAAGACCATTCTGAAACTTATGGTGTGAAGAGAAAATAGTCATCAATACACTAGATATTAACTGAAGTTGAAAATCTATTTGACAGTTTCCTATTCCCTTTCATTGGTTGAACCACAGAGGGAAACGAGATGCCTGTCAAGAGCTATCTCAAAGATATATCTTGAATACCAGGAGCATATAGTGGAGCATTTCCTCCTTATCAGCTTCTTCTTTATAAGAGTTACACAAGGGATGCTCCAAAAGTAATATCTCCTATTTTATTTCATTGGCCCACAACATCAGAGGCAGATGTTGATGATATGGCAGTAGAGGCTGAACCTTCTCGTCAATATTCCATTACATGCTGTTGCTGTGCAACAGATGGAGCAGTCTGACAAAATGGAATCTGACATGGAAGCGTTTATGAAGCAAAGATATGCCATCGAATTCCTCCATGTGGAAAAAAATAGCACACATTGGCATGTATCAACACATGCTGAACATTGATGGAGACCAGAGGATGTGAAAACAGTGAGGTGGTGAGTGGTGAAGCACTGTAGAACAGTGTGTCACCTCCACTGCTGTTGATTTTCCTGAGAGCAGCATGCAGCCTCTTGTTAACAGCTGGTGAAAATGCATACCCAGTGGTGGTAATTATGTTGAAAAATAGTATTTGGTAGCTGAGAATGTGCTCTATGAAATAGTGTTGATTTGCTCTTTGTATCTGTTGTAGTTTCCATGGAAATAAATAGGAGGCATTACTTCCAGAGCAACCTACATATATGTGCAAACACATACATATGTATGTGGTGGAATTCATCCTACCTGAAATGACCATATTCCTGTTCACTGTCACTCTTCAGAGACACTGATGATTTCTAAGCACCCAGAAGATCAGTGACGTCGTACATTAAAATGGTAAACTCACTACGTCAAATGCATAAAAATGAGGAACCATCAGTCTTAATTCATGCAATCTGCATTGCAAATATTAAAATCCATCAGGTAACCTAAACAAAATTTGTTTACAGGGAATTAACACACACAAATGATCAGGCTGGCTTCTGTTTGCCATTTTAGAAGGCTAGAGGCTTCCCATAAGTCCTGAATTTTTTCTGTCAGACGCACATCCCAGAAACCCCAGGACACCTCAGATGCTCACAGACACCAATGTCAAGTCACCTGAATTGCTTCCATTGCATAAGCATCATGGGATGGTCTTTCCTTCCATCACAATATTCTAATTTTCTATTTCATACCACATATTCATAAAGTTACCTGGCACTTACCATTATAAAATTCTGATTTCAAATATCTACAGCGTTCAACTTTAGCCACTGAAGCTGAAGTTTCCTATCTCAGGCTCTGTATGAAAAGATTTTGCAAACATGGCACAATAATATTGACAACCAAAAATCACCAAATCACAGAGATCCCACTTTTGCAATATTTTATATCTATCCCTTGAGAAAATCTGTAAATGGCAAACCTTTGAATGCAACATTGTGCCTCTTGCCAAATTTGGTCAAGTTACAGAGATTTGGAAAAGGGAAAAAAAAAAAAATCAGATACATTAAATAAAGTCTTTCAATGCATAAAAGAGACTCTCTCTACCCTAAAGTTCAGTTGTCCCTAGAAGATATAAGAAGCTTTCACCTGATTTAATCAGGTCCTACAGTTCAGATGAAGTAGATTTTTGCTTACTTTCCCAGTGGGCAGCCTGGGACGAGGAACGAAGAGAACGTGAATTAATCTGACTTTTAAGGTGTGAGCAAAAATTATCTGCTGGGCTAAGAGCACCAGCAATCTGATGGAAGCAAAGCAGAAGGAGATTAGAATGATATGGTGAAGCCCAGGAGTTTAGGGGTGAGTCCTAAGGGTCAGGATGGGAGAACACTTCTAATTTATTTTTGAGACACTGCTGCCGCATGAACCATAGGACTGATGAAGCTTAGTGCTCCTTTGACTTCTACATCAGAGACCTCAGCTCAACTCCATCTCCTTGTCACACTCTCCAGACTCTAATGACTCCTGTACTTGCCCTCAGCTCTTCCTTGATCCACCCTGTGAACTGCAATGGTCCTTCGGACAACTTCTAGAGAAAAAGTCGTGAAGGGAAGCAAAGCTGTCAGGACCAGCTAGAATTATAAACTCAGTACACGATGAGTCAGTATAACAGATTGCTTTTCTGCTTTTCCCTCAACACAGGAATTAGCTCAATTTTCACATTAATTTTTCCAAAACGTGCATCAGCTTGCATTTTTATTTTAAAAAAAGATACTGGGAAGTAGGAGAATATGTTTGGACATTACAAGAAGAATCTCTCTGGAAGTGAAATTTGTTTGCCAATATTTTTCCTTTGGAAACCTAGCTTAAAATTATAGCGTGTTGAATATATTTTGTCAGAGAGTAAATTAAAATAGAAGATCTAACATAGGTACAATAATGATATCACGACTTAAGAACTCCAACATAAAAATTTCTTAAAATGTTTAACTTATGGATAAAGAAAAGTCAAGTTGGAAAGCCGAGTATCCATATGCCTATGAATAATATGGCTATATAAAAGCACAATGGATAGAAGAAAAAAAAAACAAGGAATCATTTTCTTATTCAAGTTATTAAATTCCTCAGAACAGAAGAAAAGCAAAATATATATGAATTTTAATAAAACATAGGAGATTCCTCCAAAGGTTTGGCTATTATCAAGGAAGCTGATCCTACAATTTTCTGCCATGAAGCACTCTGAATGCTAAGCATGCACTTAACTTTAGGCACATGAATAGTCCCAAAGGAGCCTTTGTTGTTTTTTTCTTGTTTGCTTTCCTCTGGCTTAAAGTCAGAATTATGAGCATTTTACAGCCCCGAGTCCTGAATTAGTGTATCTTTTGGGGGTGTGTAGGGATAAACAAATACTCCAGTCAGGAGAATTAGAATAAATCTCTAGCACATTATTTAGTTTGTATCTCCCTTCTCAGTGCTGATATGACTAGTAAAAGAGTAATATACAGAGAAAAAATTAGCCCAGAACACCCAGCAACAACCTCTAGAGTACGCTGCATGTAACAGAAGGAAAAGAGCTCCTGGACAGCCACTATTACATCTGAGTGCTCCCATGTTGCCTTTATAGCCTCATTTCAGATTACTCAGTAGATTAGATAAGGAAAACAGGCTGTTTTTGTAACCCTTGCCATGCTGTGAGAACAAACTTCGCAAATGTAGCAACTGTTTTGAGACATTCCATTTCTTCTTCCATCAAATCTTTGTGAACTTGCAAAATTCAGTGCAAAGTCAAGCAAACAGCAAACAGTTTTTCTCCTCCACATGAACATACAAAAATGAAAAGGGGAAATGGTCCTGGGAAATAGACTGCTTTCTAGCCATTTGTCACTATGTTAAGCTTGTCTTCATGCAACGAAAGAAGTCCCTTAAAGAGTGGAACTGAGATTCTAATGACAGCAGCTTAGGATTTATGGCCAGGTATTGACAGGAAGCAAAAAAACTATCTAAAGCTGCAGATGATTTATGAGGCACCATTTCCTAGTAAACGTAAGTGCAATATATGTAGACTTGTAAGAATTATGGTTCTTAAAAACACTTTTAACTACTGATTTTAATTGGTAGTACATTAAATGCATTTCTTTAATGAACAATCGGCACAAGATAGAAAAATATAATGAAAATATGCAATATTCATAATACAAAGTGCAGGAAGGGGGAAAAGTTCAATGCCTGCTGAAGAAAAACATGAAATGTAAAGGGCATCCCAGCTTGTGTGCATTCCTACTTTGCCCAGGGAAGAGCAAAGACCACAGTGACAGCAGCCCTGATGGGTGCTGGGTTACCTGATGCCTCAAGGCACAAAGATAGAGACATCCTTAGGCAGGAGCAACCCTTGGTTCTCTCTTAAGCAGACCTCTTTATACAGAAAAAGAAAACCAAACAAACAAAAAAAACCACTGAAATACAGTAAACTTTCCTGTTTTCAAATGTTATAGGTTTAGCTGCTATGTCATGAAGGAAAAAGCTACCTTATACAAACCTACTGGAAAAATTTATTTATTTTACAAGCAGATCAAACCTACTCCTGACAAAAGTTTATTAGTGCATGGAGAGTTATATTGGGAGCAAATTTATGCCAACAAACTAAAAAAAAAAACACCCAAACCACAAAGTCTAGCAAAATTAATATATTGTAGGTTGAATTTGTATTTAATGCATTCAACAATATTAAGCATAACATACTATAAAGTCAATGTTAAATCTTTCAGACCAGCAAAATCATTCAGAGGCTCCTCAGGGAAGATTCAGTACCACAATAAGTATCAAAAAAGTAAAGGAAGAGAATACAGCAAGTGAATATGGAAAAAGGAGATATGGAAGATGCAGAAAGAAACTTGGGATGACAAAAACTCACTCTCTGAGAAACAATCATTACAACCCGTGTCACCCACAAGTGCAAAATCTCCTTGGGTTATCTGCAAAGCCTCCAGCCATGTGTCAAAGCCTCTAAGAAAAGCTTGACTATTTTATCTATTGTACATTTGAAGAGTCAGGATTCTTAATAGAATTTCACAAGAAACCAGAACATCAAAATTTAGGCCCACAAGCTCTGTGCGGCATCTTAAGGCTAAAGCTGTTTGTGTCCCTTGTACTTGAGAAACACATGTAAGCAATTTTGAATATTGGGTCCCAATAAGAAATAAAGAATAATTCCAGTCACTAACGGTAAACAACAACACCCTCATCTCTTTTATCAGCAGCATCTAAAGATTATATAAGTCAGAATAAATTACAAACCTGTTCACTTCTTATTATTCAAGGACATGTGTTTTTTTTTCCCCCCCTCCCTTCTTCCTCCTCAGTGTATGGGCCTGAGTTCACCACCCTACTTTTCCTTACAATCATCTTCTTTAAAGTCTGACCACACTGAGCTAAAACTCATTTGAAATCAGTGGTATTTTTCAAGCCCGTTAGGGTATTCCTTTCATCTAAGATTAGATCCCTAAAAGTTAGAAGTCTAGTTGACATCCATTTATTGTCCATTAAAAATCATTGAATAAATATCTTAAGAGACAGATCTGTCCTGTTCTAGACAAGGCATCTAAAGGAAACAGGACTGATGACTTCTAGACATATATTGTTGTTCCCTGAGCACAGAGAGTTCAGGAAAAAAATAGCGAAATGTTCGTGATTCAGAAAAATCTGATTTCAAGAACTCCTGCAGTTTTAAAGTTCTACATAAAGGCAAATAGAAGCAATTGGATTTGACTTTCCTGTATAAGAGTATGACACTTCTACAAAAAAAATTATGAGAGACCTAAGCGTAAAATTAATTTTGGACTCAAAAAACAGAACATTGCTTCAAACACATCAAAACTGTATATTTCATTCTGTTTGAAAACCCTCTCTCCTCTGCCTTCTACATTCTCTTTCATAATGCTGTAACACAATGAGAAATGCAGCAACAATCACATAGTAACAAAGTCCTAGACTACACCAAGTGAGGATAAGCTCAAAGGCAACAGCCATAGATACAGAAACAAAAGAAAAATTTTTCTTACTCTTAGAAGGCCTCAGGCACACAGGCATGCATCTCCAGTGATATACCCTTGCCTCCACTGCCAACCCTTAAGTGAGTTCTGGGAAGGAGTGGATCCTAGCTACACCCATTCCAGTCACTCAGGTGCAGTGCATGCACCTGAGCTCCCCGGGGTTGGCCCTGCCTTCCCACCAGGTGCTCAATCACTGCTTCAAGCAGTGACTTAGCATTTCTTATACACTCTTTTAAGAACATAATTTTTCAGAGGAAAAAAAGAACTTAACTAACATTTTCATAGAAACAGAAAAATAATACTCCACCAGTTTTTGGTAATCACTTATCCTTGTGCATGATTGTTTACACTTGAACCATCATGAAGCCATTCTTGTTCATCAAGATGTTAATTGTTTTTGTTTGTTACAGCTAAGCAAAGAAATACAAAAAGAGACTGCTACTGATCAGTTTGTGTCTTATCTGAATGTTGATTCATTTATACTTACAGCTAGTCTATGTATATGAATAGTCTCGGTGCTATTGCCAGTTCTTTTGACCTGTGCTGTACTTGTTTCGGTTTGATTTAGACAGGGCTGTCCATTTAGGATAGGAACATTCTGGTTTATAATTGCTACAGAATTTTATGCAAAAAATCAATATATATATGTGGGAGATAACCTCCTTGCTCTCGTTTCAATATAACTCAAAGTCAAAAAAAGCAAGACTAATCATACAGATGAGTTTGGATTTGCTCTTGGATTGGTATTACTTATTCTTATTAAGCTAGAAGAAGAAGAGCATATAGGTCTGATCTATGATGTATGAGGTGGGAGACCTGACCCTGCAGTCATTCAAGGTCAGGCTGGATGGGGCTCTGAGCACCTGATGGAGCTGTAGGTATCCCTGTTCATTGCAAGGGAGTTGGACCAGGTAGTCTTTAAAGGTTCCTTCCAACTCAAATGATTCAATGATTGATTCTATGATATTACAGACCTTACAGCTATTTTCAGGTTCTTACCTTATAGGTCCAATTCTAATTATTTGGAAGATCTCCAATTCATAATTTTTTCTAAAACTTTTTTTTCCTTATCCTTCCATTTTCTCATCTGTTCTTATATGTTTGTCTATGACATTTTGTTTCCCCAAAAAGTGTTCTGATACCCATCAGAGGCAGAAATGACAGCTCCTGTTTCTGCTTTGCTGCAGGCCTCAGTCAAAGGCATTGAATGGACTTCAAAAGCACTATGTCACTTTTGCTGTGCTGTAGGAATGCAAATAACTTTGGACTTCTGTTTTTTAAACAAATGACTTCTATGGAAGCAAGTGGTAGTCTAGTATATAGGAAATATACCAATGACAGTCAAATTCACAATGCAAATAAGTGTATTTAAAGGGAGTTACAGCAGACAGAAAAGCTTGCAAATCCTTTGTCTCTGTTCCCTTATCTGAAAAAATATATTTCCCCGCAGGATGTATATATATTACAAACAAACACATCCTATCCATGTTATGAGGATCAGTCTTTTGGAACATTTCCTCTAGCATATCCTGCAGGACCTAATTTAGCATCCATTTCAAGGAGATAAAACATATTCTATTTACTGACCATGTTAACAAGAACTAGAAACTTGCACAAAGAGGTACTTGTATCTGCTGCTTTGTTTAAGAGAGCACAGCTTGTGAATGATGTCAGGATGTACATGATCTGGGTCTGGTTCCCACAAGACTTTGAAGATAGTCCCTCATGGGAAATTATTGGTTCAGGTAGACAGTATTTAACAGTAGATACCAGAAATTCATTAATTTTCTAAAGCCTCTACTATAAGGTGCAAATTCAGTTGGAAATAATAAATTGAAAAGGAAGAAAGATAGCCTAGATAGATATATAAGGTGATCATAAGATAACTGTAAGTGTTCGATGTAGTGAAATTTGAAGACCTATTAATTGAGATACCTTCATCAGTATTAGAAAAGCAGTAATACTCTTTGTACTAGGCATTTGTAAGATGTTGTTAGAAATACTGCATACAGTTCTAATCAGCTGCATTCAAAATGTTAAATGTAAACGGGAACAGGGAAATCATTAATTTGCGTAATCACAGGACACAAAAATCCAATTTTAAAATAGATGTTGTGAAGGAATAGAGTTGTTGCTAATAAGATTTGAAGAGGGGGGAATTATTAAAGCAGAACAATACTGTGGACTCAAGAACAACTGTCAATGAAGAAAATTAAGATGAAGAGTAGGCGGGATAGTTAAGAAATCCCAAACATCCTTCCAGACAAGATGGTGAGATCTGGGGAAAAAAAAAAAAAAAAAAAAAAAAGTTCTGTATTGTTTTAAGTCTATGAATTGCTGTTGTCTGTGTCAACAACAAGCTTGAATCACTGATCACTTCTTCCAAATGCATGTTATAGGATAAAATGTCCTTCCATGAAGTACAAAAGGCTGTCAAGCAGGTTAAAAAGCTAAATAAAATGTGTATGCCCATCCTGTTCCAGACTGGTAATATTTTTCCTTTAAAACTATTAATTCTGAAAACGATGTGGCCAATACCTGTAATGGCTGAGAAGGAAGTAATCATGCTAGGAAATACATTTTCACCTTTCAGAAGTGCCAATACAGTGGTGTGATCTCTTACATGAAAGTAGACATTACACATATGGGGAAGGTGGGAATGAATGAGATTCTGGTTTATTCAGATTTCTGTGGAAAACATCAATAATAGATTTTAGGTCCTCACATCTGAGATGTTTAATTTTTTGTTCAACATCAGATGAGTAAGAAGCTGTGCTAAAATGAGTAACAAAAGACACTTCATAGGTGATACTGCACGTAGCTTTGCTATGTTTTACCCTCAAAGAAATGGATCTCTTTGTAAAGACAGAGATCATGCCTTTAGTTTCCAAAGCTTATTATGAATGTCTGCAAATGTATGGCAGTTATGCATGGAAAATCTTTAGAATATCCAAGCTACAAAGCTGCATGAACTATTTTCTCAAACTGTGTTTCTTCACAAGCCTACGTCATGCACGAAAAACTGTGAATACTTACCTGCTGTACAGCTGGATGTTAACTGTAGGAAGGCATGGCCACTAGAACACAACTACTTTTGCAAAGCTGAAGTCTGAGCAGTCATAACTGGTGTATGGATCTCCCGTAGGCAGGTGGTCTAGATTTTTTTTCCTTGACAAGAAATTTTTAGTAACAAATGTATTTTTCCACTAGAATATACAGTACAAAACTTTCATCTGATTTACCATGCATTATGCAGTTGCCCTGTAGTACAGCAGCTATACATGCCAGGAATGTAATGATATGGTATTTATAGATCGTCTTCCTTCTTTTTTTCTTCGATTTTTGAAAATGAGAGGTAGGTGCTGGAGAGAATTTATGACTTAGAAGTAGTAAATTTTGAATTTTATTCTACTTCAGGACTTCATATATATATATATATATATATGCGCAACGTATATATATATAGACGACTAGGCCACTGAGAAGCATGCAGTGCACATCCATGAAGAAACTGCATTGTTACCCACAGGTCTCCCATAAACATTATGCATATCTATAGGGAACTGAAGCAGATTTCCTTTAAGGCAGGAAAAGCCCTTCTGAGTGCAATTAACCACATCAAATTGAATTTTTATCTATTTATTTCCAAAGGATCTGCCCTGTGTGTATTTACTTGTTTGTGTTCTTTTATGCTACATTGTTTTGCTCGAAAATAATATCATTCACTTCAACTTTGTTACAAATTACAGCCCTCCGGGGGGATTAGTCAGGAGCTTCATGCAATAAACCTAAAACAAAGTGGAGGAAATATCAGCCAGTGATTAATCACGTATAGCCCTCAAAAAGAGTTTTCTAATTCCTTTCCCACATCTCACGTGCAGTCTGAGCAAAGCTGAGTTTATCTGTGGACTGGCAACAGTATACATTGTGGAGGTGAAGAGAAGATAAGCCAAGACTCTTTATTACATTGCTGCTGGCAAAATGAATACCCTGAAGGACTTGAATTGGCTGCTTTCTGCAGAAAGACAAAAATAGCTCTTAAGTTTTTCACCACAGGAAAAAAAAAATGAAGCCACCACATTTGGAAAAGAAAAACATTGTAGGTCACTGAAGTGATCTTTTCTCACCCACTGCAAGGTTTGTGCCTGCACGGTTTACTCAGTGGATTTCAGAGCATCTTGAAGGCTGCATTGGAGGACCTTCAGGTGTGTTCTTGAGATTAAAAGTGATGATGGGTATATACCTTAGAGTTTGGCACATCCTCTTGAATCTAATGTTGAAAATTCTGAATAATTTCCAGTTCTTCAGGAGATGCTCTAGGGAGCTAAGTGACTCATTTTACATTCTCACAACCTCAGACTAAATCCCTGTGTTGACATCACACCATGTCAAATTGACACTTAACTCAGCTGTTGGATGTAAGGACCTGACTGATTTCTTTTTTTTTTTTTTCCCTGTGTGGAGCCAGGGGTTGCTCTTGATGATCCTTGCGGGTCCCTTCCCACTCTGGATATTCTGTGCCTCTATGATTTTCATACACAGTGGACCAGGAGAGGAAAGTAAGCTTCAGCCCTAGAGCTAAAGTAAATAAATGAACACTGTTTGTGATGCTGTAATATGCACCCACAGTGCTAACTAAGGGTGACTTGTTTCTACCAAACTGGCAGGTCATCAGGGACTAAGAGTCTGTTCTGAACAACTTCCCAGTGTCTGGGAATTACTCAACAGGAGCAAGTACCCATGAATTTGGAAACCTGTTGCTGCAGTGATAAGGTCAGATTGTCACACTGGATCAAAAATGTGACCACGTACCACTAAAAGAGCAGCTCACCAGCAAATGTGCCACATCTCAAGGATCACATGCTTCCACTACCACAAAACTGCTAATGGCCATCTGTAGCTAGTGGGAGAAATTGGCTTTATAACTGTTAGTGATCATCATGAACAAACTAAGAGTTACACTTAATATTGAATGCCTGGCAGAGCTCACATTGGAGCACATGTGAAGATGTCAGAATGCCATCATGAGAATGGACTAAAAGGAGACACAAAGATTGCCAGATTACCACTGCAGGGGATCTGTAAAGCCATCATCATATATTGGGGCCTGTAGCAATTCTTTCATGGTGTAAGTGTACAATTCCTAGATATGGTACTTTTAATGGCAGTGCAAACATGCATCTAAACATGCAGAGTGAGTACCCACTTCTATTTCTGCCTGGAGCTGAAATACTGAGCAATGAGCAGTATAAACAATATACTATTCTCCATCGCTACCTTGGTTAAACAGATGAAATTTGCTCTAAAGCTATCTGATGTGAAAATTTCAATGACCTTATGGAAAACAAGAGACAATGTGACTTCACAAACTACTCTGTTATCTAATTAGGATACATTTACTCTAGCTTCTTTATTATATTCTGCTTCATACATAACATTATTTGCTGCTTATGTTGGTTGTTGTCCAGACTGTAAAACTAAAGTCTTCCACAGCAAGCCATGTCTATCCATGTCTAAGGCAGCAGTGCAAAAGAGGTTGCGAAATGGCTTTTTCTGCCTTAGCTCCATGTGCATGACAGGACAGCCATGGCAAGTCCATTTCAGTCTGGTTCCATCACGCTCTGAAAAAGGTACCTATGTGTGAAAGACTCATACCTACACAGAATGCAGCTCTAGGAATGACATGATCTCAGGCTTCTCTAGCCACAAAAGAATTTGGATTTTTCTTTCAGTTAACTGAGTCTTATTACGATGTCATTCTTGTTCCTTTTCTGGTCTCCTTGTACCAGAACTAAACAAAGCAATTAAAAATGTTCAGGACTCCATATAATTCATTTATAAAACAGGAGTGTGCTGTTCATTTCTAACACAGACATGTGCATGGATTACTCACTTGTTTTACAAGCATTATGTAGCACACAATTCCCTTGTTCCAGAAGTTAAGACCTCAGCAACAGACATTTTGTTTAGAACTGAAATTTGGCATGCATTGCTTCATTCATAAGCATAATTCTTTTGGCAAATTGCCTTTTATTCTTCAACAAGTCTTCTTTATGAACATGGCTTTTTAGTCCCTGCATTTCTCCTTCGCCTTTTTAGTTAAAAAGCCTTTTTTATATAAAATAAAAAAGGAAAATACACTTGAGTTGATACTTTTTACTTCATGGAAAGTAAAGCAAAGCCTCTACTTTATTCTTTCTTAATGTATGCTCAAGAGAAAATGTTTTGCCTTGTTTCTAATCATTCTCAATCTCTGATACTTCTTTCCATCTCCGTTTGAAATACAGGCAGTAAAAAAATCTGCATTTAAATAGTACACATCAATGTTTTAATCCCTCTGTGCATTTCAGTATAAAAATTAAATGTTAATAAAACATTAACCTTTAGTAAGAGCCAAACTGCAAATGTAGTTGGACTGTATGTCAGACTGTTTATTTTAACAGAGAATCACAAAATGGATTCTGAAAAATCCACAAGTAAGTGAAGTTAGGATTGTCAAGAATCCTGTGTTGTTCAGTGTAGACATATGGGATATTTTTGTTGAGAGAGCTTTGGGCTTTCCTGCGCCAAAGACGACTCTGTGTTAGATAGCCTCTTTATCCCACAAATGTGGAGCGATGCTGGTTGTTTCCAGAAGAAAACAAAAGCATTTTGGTTAAAAGAGCTGTTAACATCAACATCCAAACAGCTATGAAGTTTGAGAAACAACATACTGCTTCTTCATTGGATGGGGCACTTGGCAACTGGGCCTAGTGGGTGATAGCCCTGCCTGTAGCAGGGAGATTGGAACTAAATGATCTTAAAGATCCTTTCCAACCCAAATCATCCTATGATTCAGGCATAAATTGTGATGGAGGTAATTCCTGGAGAAAATCAGGAGTCTCGCATGTGGTAAGGCACATTCCCATGACCATAAAGTCAAATAAGGGTCCAAACCCATGACTATGCTGCTCCTTCAGGCATGGATTGTGTGCAAATTACATTACAAAATACTGGGGCTGGCAAAGTTTGAAATGCCTCTTTACTACTGTCCAACTTAGATTTCACTCAGGCCTGTCAGTGTCTCTCTAGTCATTCTAGATCAAGTCTAACCTTCTATCTTTTGTTCATGTACAGTATAAGCCACTTGCATAAATGGAAGGTAGTAATTCAGAACCCCATATACCCCAAGCAATGAAAGACTTTTCTCTCCCCACCAGGAGAGGATGACAGGATAAATCAAATCAGGATTCTGCGAAGTATGTGGGAAAAATGGTGATGTAGTCCACAAAAAAAAGCTTAGGAAAGATGGATACAAACTGGGATACTTTCCATAACACAGTAGTTAGTCCTTCAGCAACTTTTAATGCACTCATGGCAGCATAAGATTTACAGAAGCACTCATATTTGGAGACCAAAAACAGATATCAATGAAGTAAGAAGAGCAAGTAATTGTGCAGCAATGTTTTTCTCTTTTTGCCAATAAATATCCTTTTTGTCAGAGTTCAAAGAGAGTTATAATTACTCTGAGTTACCTATAAACAGATTTAAAGAGTAAATGGGGAAATTAATCTAACCTTAAGCCACCTAGAAGTTAGATATGCATATCTGAGCTAGTTAATCTGAGTTTCCTTTAAAACCACTGGGAAAATATATATATATAAAGGAACCTCTGATGGAAATTCATCCAGTGCCTGTAAAAAAGAAAATAATAATAAACCTAAAATGTACTATGTTATGTTGAGATAGATAATCCTCTGGAGGAACGCGCTTCCTGGCTTGGTCTCAGACTTCTAACATGTAAGCAGTAATAACAGAGTAGATGAACCCTACTTTGGATTAAAATTTTCTATGAAGTTTCATTCAATATTCTTATCCATCCTTTTGCTTCCCAAGTGTATTTACACAATAGAACGGAGAAATTGTCCTCTTAGCCTATGAATGCTACTTGACTTGTCATAAGATGTTACTTTCATTTTACACAAGGCCAGCTGATAAAATTTGACAATCTTGTATCGAGTGTGAAATTATTCATATAACTCCAGGTTTTACTGCTTCTCGTGCCATTTTTAATCAAATTCCTTTTACATATTTATTATCTTCCTCAGCTGGTGACATGATTCAAAGAATAGAAATCATTGCAGAACTGTGGACTGATTTCACCAAACACTTATACGAAGTTTAGCCCAATATCATTAAAGCAAAATACGCTCTAAAGTAATGAAATGGGGGAAGGTAATCAGACCTAGCATATTTTAATGTGGACCTGAACTCTGTGTGTATCTTTAAAAATACTCATTTCAATAAAATGAGATTACAGATTTCAAACATCACCCATCAAAGGTGATCCCTTTCTTAAACTATCTATTTAATTGCCTATCCCCATTCTTTTTACTTTTGTTGCAGGTTGTAAGCATGTATACCATAGCTTTTATCCCAAAAGTATTTGCTTTCATATCACTGACAGACCAAGAGAAGTGATCCTTCCCCTCTACTCAGCCTTGGTGTCCGAGGCCATGGCAGGGAGTAGAAATTTTAAGGTCCTTTCCAATTCTGAAATAACACTGAACTTGCTTCTGAACTGAATTATCATACTCTAACGCTGCATGGTTCATGTAATGAAAGAAATCAATCTATATTGAATATTACTTAGATATAATTGCTGAAAAGGAGTGTCACAATTGTGTAGAAGACCTTTCAGGTTAATTGTGTAGCAACTCAATAACCTGCAAATTGTTTTTCTGTGTTATCTTGTTCTTTATATTTCAAACTACTGTCAATAAGCCTCCAGACAGGTGAAAGAATAGCATTTAGGTGGGTACTGTGGTAATATAAGAAAATTTGATAGGTACAAGCAATGTCCAGAAGACTGAGTCAAACACACACAGTGTACTAGATGCCGTGAAGGACCAAAGAAGACAACTGAATTGAATCCAGAAAGCAAACCCTCTCCCACATCTTCTACTAAGTGTTGTCAATGACTTTGAGAAGTGAGAAGAGTCTGACAATGTCAAATAACATTGGCTTAAAAAAAGTTTAACCTTGCTGTATCTAAGAGCAGCAGGGATCTTGGACAGATTTCCGCAGGAATGAATATCTGTCCAGATATTTTAATAACATTTAAAAATCTCTCAGAATTATCCTTAAATCTCCTAATGTTTAAATCCAAAAGTATTACACAAAGAATGACTTGCTACCTTTTCTTTTCTTTTCTTTTCTTTCTGGATGAAAATGATATGCATTTACATAATTATACACATACATACAAGGTTGCTCTGAAAGTAGTGCCTCCTATTTATTTCCATGGAAACTATAACAGACACAAAGAGCACAATTACACCATTTGATAGAGAAAATTCTCAATTACAAAACACTAATTTTCAACACAGTTACCACCATTAGCTATGCATTTTCACCAGCAATGAATAAAAGCCTGCAAGGCACGCTTGTAAAAATTTACACTAATGGAGGTGTCCCATTGTCACTGTCACTTCTGCTGAAATACTCACTGCCTCACTGAGCTCACATCCACTGCTTTGTCTCCAGAAATGTTCAGCAAGCATTGACAAATGTCAATGGGTGCCATTTTTTCTGCATGGAGGAATTCAATGACACACCTTTGCTTCATATGCACTTCCGTGTCAGATACAATTTTGTCAGAGTGCCTACCTGCTGCCATCTGTCACACGGCAACAAAATGTAACAGGGTATCTGTGGGATGGTTCACCCTCTACTGCCATCCCACCAACATCCATCTCTGACATTGTGGGCCAACATAATAACGTAGGAGGCATTACTTTCAGAGCAGCCTGCATAAATCCATATACTCCCCAGTTACCTACAAGCTTATCCAAAATACATCATTTAATTAAAAAAAATAGAAAGTAGAACTGTGCTTTTGACATAATTAAAACTTATGATACCTCTCTAAAAAAAAAAAAAAATTCAAACATTATCCAGCTTGCACGGAGAATTCTACAGGAATTATGTTTGCTTGTTCCTTGGCTTCTAACTTCCCTGTTTTCTCCTGCAGCTGTTCTGCTGAGGAATGTCAGACACTGGTAGCTACCACTATTAGGTCTTTTTAGAGCAAGATGTCAGAGCAGCTAAACTCTCACCTGGAGCCCTTAGTTTCACAAAACTTTGTGAAGTACAGCATGTGTTCTGTGATGAACGTAAGAAACATGGGGCAGGGGGAGCATAGGCAAACAGCCAATTTCATGTTTTAGGAAGGAAAAAAATAAATTAGGAGATGAGCCAAAAAGAAAAGTTTTGTATCAGATTTAAGAAATCAAACTATTTCAGTATCGATGTTTTGCCTTTTTTGAAGCCTTCTGGATTGGCAAATTTTGGAGTTAGAATTGGGTAGAGAGATTAGAATGGAAACTAAGCAAATCTAACGGTGCTGCCAGGATTGTTAATGCCAAGACTCTTAATCCAAACAGCTCTGCAGCATTTGGCAACAATCAATTCCATTTGCAAAACAGGAGAGAGAGAAAAATAAAAATAAAAGAACTGAGCCATTCTATAATTACCATCTAAGACTCAGTTCCTAGAAGAGCTGAAAGAAGGTCACACTGAACTAGAGGCCAAAACTCACTGCTCTTGATCTTCTGAGCACCTCTAATTTACAGTGTTGGAACCACTTTGCAAATTCTCCTTGCCTGTACTGAGAACAGGATCACACATACTTGTTTCAGTGATATTTGGGAGCTTTCTCTTGGAACACCAATTCCTAGTGTTGGTAAAAAGAACCATAGGTAATACTGAAAGCAATTTGGCTACAATTTAGGAAACAGTTATACTATTTCCAAGGAGAATGGAAACTAGAGATCTGAATCATCTAAATTAATAGGCTCATTGGAAAGGAGTTGAAAAAGAGGTTAGCCAAGACCTTTGCTGTTAGAAAACATGGAATTTATGGTTCGATATAACCAGCTGTGTATGTCTTCAAGGCTTTATGATGTAGTCTGAAGCCAAGTGTTGATGTGTGGTAAATTTAAATACTAAGAAAGCAGATTTAGGATGAATATACCACACACACACACACAAGACAGAAATCTCGTTAGCATGCTAAAGAAATAACTGAATATTTATTCCTAGGATGATGTGGGGTAGGGGTGAGGGGAAAGAACAGAAAGAAGAGCTGAAGGGGAACATTTGCTGTTGGTAAAATTTATTGCAGTATTAAAAATTATTAAAGAGTGTACCAATAGTGTATCGCATACAAGAGATTCCATAGCACATCTACTAAATCAAAGTTCCTGTATACCTAGTAAATATAATAACTAATCCGTGATATTCTACCACTTGAGCATGTTGAAATAAAACTTTTCTCCTTAGCCTTGTTTAAGGAAAATCTATTTGAAGAGTCCTCCAAAGATAAATCCTGGGTCAGATCTACAGCTGTGGTTACAGCTGAATTAGCCTTTTTAATTCTCTCCTCTGCCCTGCTCAGTTCATTCCGACGTTCTTTAGTTTAAATTGGTAAGTGGGAACTTTCCAAATACTGATAGAAAGTTTGCTGAGAAAACATTGTGAGCATTTGGCTGCTTATCTAAATGGCGTCCCAGTTTCCTCTGAATAGGAGAACTCTTACAAGGAAGGGATTCAAGAGCTGAACACGTTTCATTTCCTGAAAAGGCAGTTAAAAGGGTATTAAATCACTGTTTACAAGTACTTATGAGGGATACAAGGCACTAGATACTGCATTTTTATATCACAGAATACATAGGGAGTTACTGTTGTGAACTTACCTTCTGACTGTATTAAAATATAAGTAGAAGGTCTATATGAGCAGTCAGAAAAGGCATCTAGGGAAAGCAAGAGTAGTTACTGCTATCATTTTTAAAGCTTTTTAGGTATACATGAAATAAAATCTTTCAGTATATAATCAGATAGATAAATAAGATAGCAGCAGACAGTGAAATCAGAGAACGTCCTTTGCCAGGAGATCTTTTCAGTGTTTAGCCCATCTAATCAGCCAATTGAAATAGAAAGAATACTACTTACAGCAAAATGGTTTACTTTCAGTTCCAGGCTATTGGCACCACGTTGAGGAGCAGAATTTGATACACGGAGTTTAATAGAATTGAAAAGCATCTGTTGTGTCCCTTTGCCAGTTAGAGACTATCTTCACACACCTGAAATAAGTAAATGAAGCACCCATTAATAATTCTCCAAGGAGCAGCCACTTTAAAGGCATAGGACTGTATTTCAGAAATTCTGTGCTACCAGCACCTAAGTCAATTTTACAAGTGGTGAAAGAGCCAAAGGGTTTGCAAATGGCTGTGTTGTTATGCTTACAACCCTAAAGTGATAGATAAAATGCCTGCTGAAAGACCAGGGCAGTGTTTGGTGTGGTACATCTCCCAAACCTGTCCACCTTCTCTCATCTGCTGCAATCTGTGTTGCAGGTTGCATTTACAGCATTGTGTTTTATAGCTGCTGGGGGAACTTTATTCCACAAACGTGTCTGATTTTGAACCCATCTATGCAGCTGACCCTCTAAAAACCCTGTGGCATGGAATTCTGCAATGTAATAATTCACTGAATGAAAAAGTACTTCATTTTATTAGCTTAAAACCAGCTTATTCTTGCTGCTTTGATTTGGTTTGGTTTTATTTTCTTCTAGGAATGAGTAATACAAGAAATTTCCTCTGATCGTTCCTCATTCTCCTTTTCCATGCAGCTCATAATATTGCATCTCTACATGAAACTCTGTCTGCCTTTTCTCATCTGAAAAGTCCTAAACAACTTTCTGGCTCTTTATAGAGAAGGTATTTCATGACTTTGCTCTTATCTGTCTTTTTTTCTTTGTGGTATTTCTTTTCCTTTTCTTTTTTTTTTTTTTCAGATGAAGAAAAGAAATTCTATACAAGCACAAAATACGGTCCCACTACAGAGTATTATTCTTTTACTTTGGCATAATGCTTTTCATATTTTATTCTCTGCTGGTTTTAACTGTAATGTTCTATTTACCTTCATGACAGCCCTTGAGGGCTGAGTGCAAATTCTGAAAGGATTGTGAACATTGACTCTTAGATCACTTTCCAGAGTGGCAAAATCTAATTCAGAGGTTGCCTCTATTTATGTGCAGTTAAAATTTCTTTCCCATGTGTTTCCTTTACATTTAACCGGAATTGCCTTCCATATGCCATTGTATCTCCTTGTCACTCAGCATCATGAGAACCTTTTGCAACTTTTTACTATGTATTTCAGACTGAAATGTCCTGAATCATTCTCTGTCATCTGCAGATTTTGTCACTTCACTACTTGTTCCCTTTTGTGGATCACTTATGAATATTTCAAACAACACAAATCTTGCACTGATTCCTTTGGTGACAACTATGAATAATGGGCTTTTTTTCTCAGTTCTTGAATCTGTTATTTTTCTTTCTCTCTTACTCCTAACATTTATGTTTTTAAGATCTTCAAGTAAACATTGGATTGGGACATTTTTTAAATACCTGTTGAATACTAATAGAGGCATGAGAAATAATCCGTACTGAATCTTTTAACTCACTACCACTATATCATAGTTAAGCTCATTCCCATTAATTCTACTCTTTATGATGCATTTTTAACAATTCACCCAATTGGAACTTTGACATATAATACTAATATAAATTTCACACCTACAAATCCATGGCCTGCCTAATTTTCTGCTTTTTCCAGCACCCTTTTCTGTGGTGGTCTTTTTGGTCTCTTCTAATGATTCAAAGACCTGATGCAAGGACAACTTTTATGGCATGTTCTAACTAGTTGTATAGGCAAAATATTTCTATTTCCTAGGAATTCAATATATGTCTTTTGCTTCTTCCAGTATTTACCCTCTGATAACCTGTTTGCTTTTTGAAATTACAGGAGTCATCTCATTCCATGGCTCAGCATTGCTCCTCCACCTGGCTTACCCCCTTGCTGGCACACACTCTTCTGTTACATCTGCAACCACTGGCTCTGAAAACATAAATGTCTGCTAGAACTTCTTCCTTGCTCAAAGAGATAAGCTAATAATGATACGCTCAATCGGTGCTGTGGGAACAGTGCTCTCTGCATGCACATATGCTGCTGAGTGTCAGCTGAGTAGCTGATGGTGAAATCTACAAGGAATCAAGACAAGCCAGGAGCTGAAGAAGTGGGTGCTTCTTCTACAACAGATGCTGCTGGCGGTTCAGCAGCTGCCCTCAGTACTGACAGAGGAGATTGTGAGAGTTCATGGGCTGGCCCTTCTGCTTGTCTGCATCTTTTACAGAGTAGAACCAATTTAATACATCATGCATTTAGTTAATTATTTGTATATATGCAGTGAACTAAGCTTTCTTCTACAACAAAACAACTGTGAAATGGTGTAGCTTTGATTTTTCTTCATTAGTTTTCTTTCTTTTTTGTCATTATACAGCTTGTGCATCCCCCAGCTTACTGCCATTAAGCAGCTCTTGTGTCCAAAGAACTTTAAATATTTTCATTCCAAAGACAGCACTGACCAATTTCTTTCCCCATAACTTTTATTTTATATCCACCAACAGATTTCGGAATTTTAGGAAAATATCCACGTGTTGAATAATACTTTGTTCCAGTAAGAGAGAAGGTGAATCCACATATTGTTCTGAATAGTCATGTCAGCATAAGGAAGGAACAGAATCTACCCAGAATTGTACAGAATAGCAAAACATTACATTCTTGTAGGAATTAATTTGATCTTCCCCAGCTGGAAATTCCAGTATTTAAAGTCTTAAATACGCCTTATCTCAAAAACAAGTTCTCTTCAAGATTACTTCCTGATCTTTTCAAAGATTGTAGTTTTGTTTTCCATTTAATTGTCTGTGTTGAGATAATACAGACAAAATCATTCACTGAGATTAGGTTCACTGTGGACATCATTAGTATGGAAGTGTAAAAGACAAAGTTCACAAATGTCAAGAACTGTAACTTTCATTTGAAAATGAGGATTCCTATTGGGATGAAATATTCATTATGAAGTGGTTACTTCCCCCCAAAATGGCCAAGTTTGGGTTTTTTTTTTTGTTACTAAATGAGATGGTTATAGTAAGTGCAGCTCGCATATGTGAAAAAAATCTGTGAATACAATGGAGAGTTCATAGAATCATAGAATATCCCCAGTTGGAAGGAACCCAACAAGGACCACTGAGTACAACTCCTGGCTCCACACAGGACCACCCCAAATCCAAACCCTGAACTCTGGCAGCTTGGGGCCATGCCTACTGCCCTGGGCATCCTGTTCCATGCCCACCACGCTCTGGTGCAGACCCTTTCCCTAACCCTCAGCTGCCCCTCCCCTGCCACAGCTCCATGCCATTCCCTTGTGCCCTGTCACTGTCACAGAGAGCAGGCCTCAGCGTTGCCCCTCCACTCCCTGTGAGGAGCTGCAGCTGCCATGAAGCCTCCTCCAGCCTTCTCCTCATGCACAGTGGCAGTGCTGGGCCTGGTGCACTCCAGGGTACAGGTGGCCCTTTTGGCTGCCAGGGCACACTGTTGACTCACATTCAACTTGCCATCAGCCAGAACCTCCAGATCCCTTTCTGCCAAGCTACTCTCCAGCCTCTCATCCCCCAGTCTGTATGTATATCCAGAGTTGTATCATCTCAGGCACAGAATCTGGCACTTGCTGTTGTTAAACTTTGTGCAGTCAGTGATTGCCTAGCTCTCTATTTTGTCAAGATCTCTCTGCAAGGCATCTCTACCCTCAGGGGAGTCAACAGCTCCTTGCAATCCAGTGTTGACCTCAAACCTATTTAGTATACCTTTATGTCCTACAACCAAGTCATTAAAGAAAACATTAAATGGAACTGATCCTAAAATGAAGCCCTGTGGAACACTAGTAGTAATTGGCCGCCAGACTGATGTAACTCCATTTGCTATAATGCTTTGAAGCCTGATCCATCAGCCAATTGTTCACCCACTGCATTATGTATTTATTTAGCTGTATGCCAGACATTTTGTCCAGAAGGATAATGTGAGAAACAGTATCAAAAGCTTTGTTGAAATCCGAAAAGATACATCAACTGACTTATCTTTGTCGTCTGAGTGGGTAACCTAGTCATATCCTTGCCACACTTGCAGAAACTTAATCTGCGAGGAGAATTTTGTACTTCCTCAGCTGTATTTATTATTTTTTTTCAATTAACGTGTATACCAGATAGACTTTTGTATACATTAAAAATGAATTTTCATTTGAAACAATGGAGTATTTTGCTTTCATGATTTAGGTTACTCCATTTTAAACTAGATCAATTATACTACGTACCTATTTTAATCAGAGCATTAAAAAACAGCCAAACATCACACAATAGGAATACCAGGAGACATTCAGACCAGGTTTTATCCACCTTCCCAAGTGACTGAGCCAACAAATTATAAATAATCACACATTTGAGACTAGTGATTGATCCTCTTATTCCAAATTTGATTAACGAGAAAATTAAACTATTTTTGGAGCAGGGTGCATGTATATTTAGGATAATTCAGGCATCAAAAAGGCAAGATAGCTATGGCACTTGATAAATGAAAAACAAAATCCACCAAATAGCATATCTAGGAAGAGTAAAGGAGACTAACTAACTGAAATGAGGAATCTAATGGGTTGAACATCAGTAAGGAAGAAAATGAGATGTCAAATCCCGGCTCCTTAGGTGAGAAACAAAGAAAGAAAAGGGAAAATGAAATCATTATACATTTCAAGAAATCTGGGAAAACATGACCAAAATTTCAATGGAGATAACCAACCTTTCCTCCCAAGATCAGGGAGGACTTTTTTTTGCGTCCTGGAAAGATGACAAGAAATGATAACATTGACAAGAGGGAAAACAAATCTCAGTGGGGTATGTCAATACAGTTCAAGTGAAGGAAGTTTAATGCTGATCCCAATATAGCATTTCATATCTCTGTTGCAGCAATGTTTACCCTACTTCTTTCTTTCCTGCCTTTCTTCCTCTCACATTCAACTCCTGGGGATCAAGTGTGAACTTTGAATATTTTCTTATTTTCTTCAAAATATTGTTAAGGGCACTTCCCACCATAAATGCATAATGTTTCCAAAACCTCCATATCTTTTTTTCTGATTTTTTTTTATTTTTACTTCAGCGATTAGGAAAGTACTGATAAACCAGAAACTGAGAATCCAGATGAGGTTTTCTTTCCCATTAAGGGGCCACAATGATAATAACATTTAGTGAATCATAGTTGTTATCAGTGTTGTTACTGGTACAGTAAGGTACTTTGTCATGACATCATAAACCATGTAATATCGGAACCCAGACAGATGACAAGAAGGACATTTAAGTATCTATATTATGAAGGCTGGATATTAGGAAAAAAAATCTTCTCAGAAAGAGTGGTAATGCATTGGAATAGGCTGCCCAGGGAAATGATGGAATCAGTGTCCCTGGATGTTTGGAAGAAAATGGTAGATATGGCACTTAGGGGCATGGTTCAGTGAGTGTGGTGGTGATGGGTTGACTTTTGGACTGGCTGATCTTAAAGGTTTCTTCCAATCTTCACTATTCTATGATTCTATGTAATCAGCAGGAAAATTGAAGTTTCTTTCATCAAAAAGCAACAGAGACGCTTTCTGAACTACTGGAATTTGAAATTCACATTGTCACTCTCCTCACCCTCAAGTTTCATATCACTGCAGAAGAGTAAGCAAGCACAGGGATAGCTCTAGCCTGATGAGGCAAGCCCACTACTGCAAAGCAGGAAAGCTAACACTTGTGTTCTTCCTGCTCTTCGTTTGACCAGTTAACTTATCCAGTTCTTTCTATTCGTTTGCCCATCTTCATAATTCTTGTCAGTACTCAATTATCTTCAAAACTTCTGTCCTTTCAAGCTTGGTGAAGCCGGTCAACAGATCCAGAAGTTACTAGCTAAGCTAATAATTGGCAAATGAGCAACCAACACAATCATGCCAGCAAAACTTCTTCAAGAAAGAAACCCAAAAGCAGTAAAAATCTTCTAGCAATAAATTAATGGCAATAAATTTAGACACCAAAATGAGAAACTGTAACAAGACATTTTGCTGAAGCTGATCCAGTTTTAATGAAAGAATTAAAGATTCATCAGGCCACAGAAAAAGAGCAAAAAGAATCACCACTCTGTCGGGTGGTTAGGGCACATTCTGAATGAGGAAGGGTGAGTTGCTGTTTCATGAAAAGCATCAGTGGTCAGAACGTAAGTGATGAGATTTACTCTCAAACTGGATTGGTTGCAGTTTTCATCTGTGATGTGTGGTTTGTCCCTACAGGTGAGGACAAAACTGGGTTTGAATTTCCTCAGTATTCAGAAATGTTTTCCTCATTCAACTGCTGACACTGCAGCACAGCTTGGTTTTGGCCAAGGTCCTGTATATTAATGTCCTCCAAATCTTCCCTCTAGATCACGTTCTGGTGAAGTACAGGTGAGTGATGGCCAACTGGGAGTGTAGGTAGGGCTTTAGCAGAATTCAAAACCCCTGTGACGATGAGGCTTTCTCAGAAACAAATAAAGAGCCTGTAAGGAAAAAATTTATTGCATCACAGACATGGAAAAACAGCTTTGATGACTTTGTCTGCATTGCCTATCTGTAGCTGGAGTTCAACCAAGTTAAATGCCTTTACTGTTTTGTGAATGCTCATTCCTAATTAATTGGGCTACAGAAGGCTCTACCAGCTGTAAGACCACATATGTTTCTGCAAGACAGGTTCCCACTGGACTGCAATCAAATAATAACTATACAGATAGTAATTTATAATTTTATATAGACTACTAATGATTCTTAGCAATCACTGATTTGGATTGGATTTCAACCAGAAGCAAGCTGGAAAATAGAATGTATTGCTTGCTCTCAGTGAAAGAAAATATTATCTAGTGTAATTTTGTTCCCATTTTCATATATATATGTATATTATAGATTACACTCATATGACATGATGAAATGAAACTTTTAGCTACAGATACATAGGTGAGAAACTTGAATGTATCATTGTGCAAAACAGAATTAAAATCTATATTTCAGTTAGGGATATATCTTCATGCGGTAAGTCAGAAATCACTATAACTTGTTAGATCATAATTAATTGTGTACTTCTAGCAGAACAATGGGATTCTTGGACTGCTAACTCAGATAAATTTGCCCCACTAGCTACACAAAGATTTAAAACCACATGGATTTGTACCATCACACATTACAAAATCATTGTTTATAATTGATCGATACTGTTGAGCACTTCTGAATATTACTCACTTTCCCCACAGCAGCACACAGCACCTAAATCAGATTACAGCAAGTCAGTGAAGAGTGTGAAGAATGACTGAGTAAATTCAATATAAACCACCCGGGGCCTTCCCGCCACCTGCTTATGCATTAAGACAGATAGTAATAACATTAAAATGGGCAATTTCATTGAAAGTATGGTGGTCAGTGCTGTAGCTTCCTTTGTGTCTTTTGGTCCACTTAGGAGTTAAGTGGGAATGTAGTTCTTTATGCAGATTTAAGCACATTCTATAGAAGTAAGGTGATGAGAAAAGGACTTTGCTTTTATGTCACTGCACACTCTGAATGTCAGGATGTTGGTGAGAAGTGGGCTTATAGAAGCCAAAAGAGTCAGGGAGATTAAAATGCAATCACTGAAGGAGAGCTCACTAAGTAGTCAAAAGAGCAAAAAAAAAGAAAACAGCCAGACTTGGCTTCAACATGTGCCAGTTCAGATGGCAGACCAAAATGGACATCTGGCCAGAGATGGATGCAAGAGGAAGCGATCCCCTTAATAAGTTTTGCTTGAGCATCTACCTGTGTAATAAACTTCCTGCAGGGAGAAGAATATGACCCTCTGATCCCTTTTTATCAAGGGCAACAGCTTTGCAAGGGGATGGTGTTTCAGAGGAAAAGCAATGTCAGCTTGTGAGTCTGTTTCATTACCAACATGCCTGTTAGCTGCTGGAACAGAGCAGCCTATCTTTGATCTGCAAGAAGCTGGCTGGGAACGCTGTGTGCTCATCTCATTTTAATTTTGCAAAATTACAGCAGGTAACTCCAATTTCACACCCTGCTTCCCTCACAACTTCTCAGTGAAGGTCACAGTCTGCTCTGGATGTGCAGAATGGATTTCTCCTCTAATCTCACCATCAGCAACAAAAGAAATTCGGAACAGGTGGTTTCAGTACAAAACCTGTCTCTCTAGGACTGGGGTTTGCAGGACGCCCAGGCTAGCTTTAAATTAGCTGGCTTAAATCTCCCACATATTGTAGATAGTGGACTGTGCAGTTGGGGCTACAAAACCCTCTTTCCACTCTTGGATTGCATTGAGGTACTGACTTGTGCTGAGCTCCAGTTATTTCCGCAGCAAACAGTACCAAAATGTGACCTCAAAGGTTAGCAGGCATATATAGCTGGATTCCTTTGGGTGTACCAAAATAAGAGACACACTCTTTATGCAAAACCAAGCTCTATACTACATATACTATACAAATTCTCTGAAATTGCCCTGCTGCTGCTTTTTTCGTTTTTTTTTTTTTTTTTTTTTTAATATCCCATGGTAATTAGAATGCAAGAAGCATCATGAGGTATCTAATCTTAGGGTTTGAAGAATAGCTTTCTAGTCCTAATGGACCTTGTTTATCGATAGTGAAAGCAAATAGCTTAAACATAGTCATCTACTGTCAATTTAAGGCTTGTGGAATATCCCACCTGACTTGCTGCATCTGCTTCTCAGGAGTGGAAATAGCCCAAGGTATTCTCTTAACTATAATTATATTAATTATTAAAACATAACTAAGATTACATACTGGAACAGTTTCCTTCACTGATAGAATTCTTGTCTAACTCTCAAGGTCCCTAGCAGGGAGATGAGCCAATAAATTCTGAGGCAATAATTGAAAACATCTAACCACAGCATTCAATGCAATTACATTGGCTCTCTGGATGACAGAATCGATTCATTGGATCAGTGGGTGAGTTTTTCCATGTACTTCTTGTGCTTTCAAGGTGCACATAGAGAGCAATGTGTGCTGCTAATATTTTACCAATAAAAAAACAACAAGAGTGAGCAGATAAACTGTCAGAGCTACCCCTAACATTTCTTTGCAGCAGATGTCAGAATGCTCTACTGAGCTCAGTAAAGGACATAGGGAACCTACTAATTCCTCATGGTTCCCTTCAGGATGTAGATAAATTGTTCTGGAAAGGTCAGCTTGGAGGACAGTGGGGTCATGGAATGTGTGTGAGTGTTTTTCATGTAACTGAGGCTAAGGTGAGCATAATTACTATCATTGCTGAGAACATGAGAACACTTTTCCCCATAAATGAAATTTTAGAAAATTTACTGTTCGTGCACTGAACTTACAGTCTCAAAGAAAATTAGAGAGATTTGTGGAATAAGAATGGATTCACCCAGCCTAGAGTTCATGAATGATATACACTCTAACATATACAAGAGGAGGTGGTGATGGAGCCATTAGAAAGGTGACAGGGTACATTTACTGACAAAGAAGGGCATCTACTAGCTTGGAATCCCAAGACTTTCCAGATAAGCTCAGACAAAACCTCAGTAATGAGGTGTAGATTGCAGGACAAAGAAACCTTGATGGGTTCAGAAGAAAGCAAGCATGATAAAAAGCTGCCATTCCAGGCACACAGGTGTCAGCAACTGCTGATCTGCGACCTGGTCTCCTACACTCCCTTTTCTACATCAAAGAGGTATAAAAGCTGACTTTTTATCCAAAATGATCTTCATGGTATAAACTTCTCTGCATGAGACATTCTGGACAGACTGGTTCCCTGCTGGGAAAACTTGGCAGACTCCATACTCCTTGTTGTGGATTATCTATGAATAGAGACTTTTCTGTAGTTACTTGTAGTATATACTTGCTTTATTCTAGCAATATATATTTGCTTCAATTGTAGGAATTTTATAGTAGTTTTGTTTCACTTGTAATTATTTGTAGTAATAAAGAAAGTCATGGAAACAAATTCTCCATGTCCTTGTCTACTATGGAATGGCACAAAATCCCAGCTGAGATCTTTACACATCTGTGGGTTGGATAACCCACATAGATTGTGGCCATGATGGAATGTTATTATCTTTGAATTATTCACAGAAATATCATCTGTGGGTAGAACTATACAACTTTCTATTCCAAAATACTTTACACTGAGAGCAACCCCTGAAGAGATTTCTGCTTTGGAAGTGTTGAACTAAAAAAGATGTTTTAAGGCCTTGTTAAACTTCACCAGAATGCCACCAAAATGTCTGGGCTTGAAGCACAGGTGCCATGAAGGGAAGATAAGGAAACACTGTTTGTTCAGTTTGGGAAGAGATGACTTTGGTTAGATCTGTCAGCAGCTGAGTCAATGAGAAGACAGTCAGACTTCACAGCGGTGCCTGGTGGGAGGATGAGATAATAAACTGAACCTAAACTGAAACAAGAGGCTAAGTCTGGGTATAGGAATAAAAAATTAACTGAGGACAATCTCATAGAAGGCGAGGTTGCCCAGGGAAGTTGTGCAATTTTTATCCTTGGGTTTTCAAACCACAACTGAATAAAACCCTTAGAAATTTGGTCTGATCTCAGAGTTAACCCCACTTTGATCAGGAGGCTGAACTCAAGAACTCTTGAGATTCCCTCCAACATAAATTAATCTATGATCCTATGGTTCTTTGAGGGGAAAAAAAAGGAGAAATGCTGTTCCTGTATGTTTCTCCTGCAGATTGCCTACCATTTTTTTTCCAGAACTGACCCCTAGTAAAAACCATGATTGCTAAAGCTGAAAATAAGAATCAGATGGGGCATGAGGTGTGACAGAAGAAGGACATCCTCAGAGATGGAACTATAAAGAAACCTTGATATAAATACAAAACTGTTCTATTGCAAGAAAGAGGAGACATTTTGATTTCCTGAAGAGGTTTGTGTTCAACTGAATCACAGATTCAGCAATGAAAAATAAATATATAACATAACAATGTCCGTTTTTTTTGTAGTGTAGCATAACAGAAGACTTTACCAATCATATACAACATGAATAAGTTAGTAGCATGAAGTAGGATCCAAAATAAAAATATATAGTTTCTAAGTATTACTCTTACATTGTATCTTCCGTGGATTTTTCATTTTTGCAAGATAGTATTTACTCATTCTGAAATTAAACTGTAGCTGAAAATTTCCATAAGCATATAATGGAGAATTTAGATTTCTAGCAAGCACATATGCAAGGAAGAAATAAGGTTAAATGAATTTTGTTCAAGAACTTTGGTTGTCTTAAATTGGTACATCAGACTACTGAATGCCCGTTACCTATTATAACTTATTTTCCAAAGAACTCACCACTCAAAACATCAAATAAAATCATTATCAGAGGACTTCCATTCTCTTTAACACTGTTATTAAAAATTAAATCCCCAATGAAGCATTAAAGAAAATTTTGTCTTTCTTAAAGTAACCCTTAAATCTAGTATGTGTTCAGATCATTCATAAGAAGATAACAGTTATAAGCTGTTTTTTCTGGCACAATTGGATGCAGCAGGAAGGGAAACATTCTCATGCTTCTTGAAATGTGAAAATCAGCCACCTGTTTTCTGTTTAATAGCATCAAATTTTCAGACAAAACACTTGGTCTCTAATATCTGATTATTTATTATAATATTGTGTATGCTTAAGAAAACTTATATCATTTCATCTCTCTAGCTGATGCTTTTATTATTTAAAATATTTATATTATTTTTATTTCTGTGTATTTTTAATTTCATCAAGAATAGTTGATATAGATGAATATCTATAGCCGATATCTCAGGATACTTATAGTGTGATCATGACCCTACACTGATTTACAGCTGCTGAAATTGTATCATTTTAATTGTAAAATCACTCAAACACCTACTTCTGCAGTAGGCTTAGCAGCTCCTGGGTGCTACACTAAGTGAAGAACAAAAGGCAATCCTGCCTTGACAGAGAAAAATGATAATCTTTTCCTACAACTATCGCAAATGCAGCTGCAGTGTCACAGTAATTAACAGGGTAATTAAGTCTTCATTTCACAATAATTAACTCTTCATGGTAAAGGATAGTTATCTTCTGAAGAACTCGCTTGAGAACACTTTGAGCAGCCTGCTCTAGTGGGAGGTGTCCCTGCCTATAGCAAGGGGGTTGGAACTAGATGATCTTAAAGCTCACTTTCCATCCCAAACCATTCTATCATTCTATGATTCTATGAATGTTTGCTATTAGCAACAAAAGAGAGAATATGTTGCACAACCAGAGCCCTTCAGCTATTATTTCTAGCAAAAATGTATATCAGATGAATGAATGGCCTCTGCATTCCTTTGACCCCCATTTCTGGAAGGATTTACTACAATTAGATATTTATCTTATACAAAACTTAGAAGCTCCGTATTGTGGTGAAGATGTGTCGACCTGAATCCTAAATGTTCTTTTAGGACAGCATTCACACACTTTCATTTTGTCTAAACATAAAATGAAGAAAGTGGAATAAGTTTCAAATTTAGTAATTTTAGTAATTTGTTCCTACTCAATGACCTTGATTATTGTAATCAAGTTCCCCATGTTCTTGATAGCTTTGGATAAAGCATTAATTTTTCTGTCTAGAGATATTCTGTACAGTTTTAACATTATTGAATACAATCTTCTTCTTCATTCCTCATACAAAACTGATCAATAGTCAGATACCTGATTGGACTTTGCAAACATGAATTCATTAATCTACAGTATATGTACATTGATTAGGTAAGTTGCATATCAACACTATTAAAGTTCATCATTTTTTTTTTTTAAGAGGCCACCCTGGAGTAGGATTCTGCTGCTCCTTAAAAATGTACGAGGCTGAAAAACTATTAGAAGCATGCATCAAGCATAAATACTATACTTCGCTGACAGTGTGGTTAGTGTCTAATTAATCATGCTGAAATTTTTCACAGATAAAAAGTAGAAATTCTTCTTCCTTTTTTTTTGAGATTGGTAGAAGATTTTTTAATGACTAAAAGTGACTAAGATTTTGATGCTATGTCTGAATAAAATTCAAGCTTCCAGCAGAAAAATGTTCCACTAAAAAAAAAAATCAAGTCCAAAAACTCAACTAAACTATTTAGTCATATTTATAGCATGTGAATCAGAACACCCTATTCCAAGTTGCTTTTTGGCTTTGTTATTTGTTAACTTTGGAGAAGAAGGGTCAACATATACACATTAATTTGATAACTATATCAGGACCACAGTTTTTCCAGGGGTCCATCTTAATGAACGGTAAATATAAGTATGTCACCGTGAGACAATTTAGTACTCTTTCAATTAACATTACATCATCTAAATTGTTCTGCATTTTCTTGTAGTCTATGACTCAAAACTCTTGACTTCCATAGATCTCTGTCATTAATAACTGCTTGGCCTGACCAGTGATTCTGTGCTCTCCACCCAAGGGACTTGTATGTAAATATTACCTAGATGTTATGTTTATGAACAATTTCAGAATTAGGAACCTCAGCAATTTATTTTTTTTTAATTAAAAAATCAATTAACCCTGATCTGTGTTTGGAACCTAGCCCTTGATGTCATGAAATTATGTAGTTGCCTACAGTAAGAACATGGATCATGTACATGTACTCAATGTTTGATCTTAAGGACTGGAAAGGCCAAACACTATGTACCTGCAGATCAGAAGTTTTCCCATCTTTAATCTATTCTCCCTCAGCTGGATACATCTATTCTTCTGATCTTATCACTTTCAGATTCAGATGATTGAATTAGACCTAGACATTTTTAATTCTCATATGCTATTTTAATGAAAATTGATCAGCTGGTTGAACACATTTTGTTCATTTAAGGCTACAAAGCAATAATAAAAAAAAGTTATCTGAGAACAAGAAGTATTGTGGAAAATCAGAAAAATGGTAACATCAGATTGTATTTTATTTGTTTAAAATGTTCTGTTATAACTGGATTACATATTTTTGGAAATAAGCCTTAACTACCCATGAAATTGTTGAGTATTCCTCTATAGTATTGTTGCATATTTCATTACTATTCCAGCAGTGACCTTCAGTTGATCCATAGGCATTTCACTCCGGTTGTTTCTGACTCCCTGCTCTTGGCACATGAATATGTTCCCATGATTAACTTCCTGCTCTGCTCCTCACCTTTGTGTTTTCCTTAGCATTTCAGTTCTGCAGCTTTGTAATCTTTGTTCTGACCTTGTTCTGATCTATCAAGTTACACTGAAGCCTATGAGCATGATGGCTAATGCACAGTATAACTGCTAATTGTTGCCTAGCCAAGCTTCTTGAAATGGGGACATCTTTGATATATCTTGCCATTGCCCTAGGATTATCCTAAATGCTGTACATGACTGACCATAATCTGCATCAGACTGACATTTATACATTGTGCTACCGTGAGAAACTGCATACTGAAAATCTTCATTTTGCAATAGATTATATCACATATTTATCTTAATTCAAAGAAGGAATCAGGATGGTCCTGTCTACGTGATATATACTGTAAAATTATGACGGCTGTTCCAAAAGTAATGCCTCCTATTTTCTTATGCTGGCCCATGATGTCAGAGAGGGATGTTGGCAGAATGGCAGTAGAGGCTGAATCTTCCCACCAATATTCTGTTTCATTTTGTTGCCACATGACAGATGGTGGCAGAGGGACAGTCTAACAAAATGGCATCCAACATAGAATTGCGAATGAATCAAAGGTGTGGAAATGAATTCCTCCATGCAGAAAAAATGGCATTTATTGGCATTCATCAACCATTGCTGAACATTCATGGAGATCAAGCAGTGGATGACAGCACAGTGATGTAGCAGGTGGGTTTCAGCAGTGGCAACACTGACATGAAAGACAAGCCACATTCTGAACAGCCATGCAGATTTGTATGAACATGCAAGCTCTTCTACATCGCTAGTGTACATGCATACATGAAAAAGCATAGTTAATGGTGATGACTATGTTGAAAGATAGGATTTATTACTTTTGGAGTGTTCTACATAATTAGTGATGATTATTATAGGTATCTAATCTCAGATGAAGTATCGTGTCAGTCACTTAATGCCATAAAATTACATTTTCCTAACACAGTAAATATTGTAGAATCACTGGAAATATTCAGTATTATTTTTAATATATTTGAAAGCTGCATGTAGAATCATCATCTTTGTTGTTTTGACATTTAGACTTCTAAGGATACAGCTGCCTTAAGAGATTTCCTACTTTCTTACTAAAGTGCAAGTGTCTTGTTGGACAATCATGGCTAAACATAACACATTTTTTTAATACTTTAAAACAAATTGCAGGCTTCCTTTGTCTACAGTGAGTTCTTAGGTGGCGGACATTTTCAACTTCAGCATGTAATGCCCTAGTTTCTCATTATCACTAAAAAGGCTTCTTCTGTATAAAAATGAGGAGTTAAATTATGCTGTCAGCCTCACTGATGGAAGTCTAGTAGCATCAGTAGGATGGCACCAGAAGAATCTGGCGCTACTTCTATTCTCTGGATTCAACAGCCCCTAGGAGCATGCAGCTCTTTTTAAGATGAGGATGGTTTTCTCTGTCATGTTCAATAATTCAGATGTTTTGAACTTTACTAAACAGCATGTAGGGAATTTACTCTAGATGCTTACAGTACTGGAAAGAACCCTCTGGCACAAAAGTTTGCTTTGCTGGCCATTTTATTAGCAGTCAATAATTTGGAGGACAATTTTTGTTGGTATTTTACTTTGTCAGCTGCTCATGGAACTGGTGTGTATATGATTACTGGGTCAACACAGTAGATGACTTTTTATTGCCTTCCTATTCCTTCTTCATGACAGTGGAAACTTCCAGTCAGGACAAAGATAAAACAAAATTCAATTTTTGGTACTGGAAATCTCCAAGACAGTATTTTCCCCATCTTTACAACAACAATACAAATAAAAGTTTTAGTATTTTGTAAATACATTTGTAAACAGTAGTAGAGATTGATCTTTCCAATCCATTCTCAACTGTTTCCTTCAACATCTGATGTTTAAAAGCTCTTTTATATCCTCAGTCTCCAATAATTTTTTCATAAGGTACTACAAACTTGTACTCTTTTTAGATTATTTAGTAGACACTGTGACATATGTAAAGGTTTATCCAACAATACAGAAGTTAGAGTACTGTGTTGGTACGTAATAGAAGGGAAGCCCATTACCTTTAAGAATTGGAAATTGTATTTGAAATTGATCTTCCAGCTGCTTCTTTAAGATCAAGACAGACTGGATTTGCCTGGGCAATCATTTCTTGCAATACAACTTCTTACCTGAAAAAGGATATACTGGGAGCAACAGCACTGAAGCTGGGGACTGATTACTCTGTTAGACTTTTACTATCCAATTTGTGATAGCATGTCAGCGCCTCATTTGCCAGACTCCTGTTGTGCTGACAACTTGCTCTTACAAACAACAAACTGAAGATGATAGGTAGTCTGGGACAGGTGAACTACTAACCCAATTGCATGTGCAATAGCTTTTGCTAGAATTAACAACACATACTCCTGCCTACAAAGCTAACACTTCTTGAGAGCTTGCAGTTCCTATGGTAAGCAATTGTCTATATGACTAGTGATTAAGTCCTTGGCCACGGACAACATATCTTTCAGCAATAACTTTTTCATGCAACAGTCTTTAACCTTCTTAATTGAGAACATTATTGAACATGTAACCAGTGGTGGGAATGTCAGGATTTGGCATCTTCACTGTTATTTAGAATATTAACTTTGGTGAGAAGGCAAGTCAGTTCTACGCCCCATATTTGCTGCATATTGCTTCTCCTGTGTAGTGGAGTAGCTGAGAACTGAAGCATACTCACAAGGATAATCATGCTGTGAGTTTAAGACACTGGAAAAAGTCATTTTTATCAAATTGTTAGCTTTTATTCAAGTTTCTAGTATGTGGCACCCATAACATTTCCTTTCACAAGCTGCCTGGGCTGCCTCTAAATACAAAACTTTACCTTATTGTAGATCAGGTGATCAAAGATACCATCAAAACTTTACACAGCTGCATTCCATGCTTGCCCCACCATCTGCCCAAATCTTATCATTAAAATATGAATCCTCATTGTGTTTCAAATATCACGATTTCCTTTGTATAGATTAGAAAATAAGTATGATAATCAATGCTCAAACAATGACCTAATGAAACAAGAAAATTGATTAGCAAAGTAAAAATTGCAAACAAAGATTTCTGGCTTCTACATGTTTTCTTAAAACACAAGGTTACCAGGAAAGTTATTGCATTAAAAAAAAAAAATTTACTGTTTTTTTTGTTTTCTCTTTTGTATTTTTCCAGAACATGACTAGAGAGCTTCCATGTCTACAGTTTTTAACTGTCCAGGATCATTGCTATTCCTTCTCACCTCTCAAATCACTGTTTGTGCAAGGGAACACTCCAAATTCATCCACTTATATAGAAACTGATTAATCTTACTTCTTTCTTACTCTGACAAACAGTCTAATTCTCAAAAGTAAACTTTGGTACAAGCATGACACAGTTACATAAATGTGTTCTTCTCTGACAGTATTACTAAGAAGTGGTTATTTTCTGTGATAGCAACTACATGGGACGGGAACAACTGCTTTCCTGATTCTGCATCAATATTCTGACTGACATGAAAAGATCCTCAATCACCGATCAGAATCTATTCCCTAGCAGAGGTAAAGATATTTAAACATATTTCTTTCCTGCAGGTTAATGAGTAAAAAGTTAATGCAATCATGCTGAATAATGATAGAAATAATTATTAAGCATTGTACAGGACACAGCTTGCATAGAATCATAGAATCACCAAGGCTGGAAAAGACCTACAAGATCATTCAGTCCAACCATCCACCTACCACGATTATAACCCCACTAAACCATGTCCCTCAACACCACATCTAAACGTTCTCTGAAGACCTCCAGGGTTGGTGACTCCACCACCTCCCTGGGCAGCCCATTCCAGCGCCTGACCACTCTTTCAGAAAAATAGTATTTCCTAACGTCCAGCCTGAATCTCCCTTGGTGCAACTTGAGGCCATTCCCTCTCATCCTATCACTAGTTACTCAAGAGAAGAGGCTGACCCCCAGCTCACTACAACCTCCCTTCAGGTAGTTACAGAGAGCAATAAGGTCCCACCTGAGCCTCCTCTTCTCCAGACTGAACAGTCCCAGCTCCCTCAGCCGCTCATGTTCAGCTGAGCATCAACCAGTACCCCCAGGCCCATTCCTTCCTCACTGTCTTCCAGCCACTCTTCCCCAACCCTGTAGTGTTGCCTGGGGTTGTTGCGGCCAAAGTGCAGGACCTGGCACTTGGTCTTGTTGAACCTCATCCCATTGGATTCAGCCCAGAGATCCAGCCTGTCCAGATCCCTCTGTAGTACCTTGCTACCCCCAGGCAGATAGACACTTCCTGCCAGCTTGGTGTCTTCTGCAAACTTACTGAGGGTGCCCTCAATGCCCTCGTCCAGGTCATCAATAAATATAATGAACAGAACAGGTCCCAGCACCGACCCCTGGGGAACACCACTCATGACCTGTCGCCAGCTGTATTTAACTCCATTCACCACCACTCTCTGGGCCCAGCCCTCCAGCCAGCTCCTTACCCAGCAAAGAGTGTACTTGTCCAAGCCACGGGCTGCCAGTTTCTCCAGGAGAATACTGTGGGAAGCTTTGTGTTGAAGGCTTTGCTGAAGTCTAGGTAGACCACATCAACAGCCTTTCCCTCATCCACCAGGCGAGTCACTAGATGTACGCGTGTCAGGGAGAGTTAGAAGTTTTAAAGTGTAAATCACAAAATGTCTTATTCTCCTCAAAATAATGTTTTGATGTGGACCCTGGTGCTGTTGAATGGAAAGAAAGCAATTAGTCTTGAAAATCAAAAAGGATGTTGTGATGCAGGGAAAAATATTACTTGTTTAGGCTTGTTTTCAATTTTAGAAACTATTGCCTTAGGAAAGGAAAATGGAGAGAGGATATTGTGAGTTTCATGCCACTTGGGGGGGAACATGAACATATAGTTTCTTACATAGATATTTTGGATTAAATACATTGGATCTTTCCAGAATTCGGAAGATAGAGTCCTGATCTTTTTTTTATTAGTTTGATATTACATCACCTGAAAATTTCCCACAGACAAAAGAACTAGAATAGCTGAAAACCCTTATTTGGACCTATGTTCCAATTGGCCTTTAGAAAGAGTAAACACTTGGAAGAAATGTGTGTTAGCTATCACCTGACACAGAGGTTATTAACCTTCATGAGCTCATACAAGCAGAAAGGAGAAAGGAAGGAAGATAGGATTTTCTTTGACTATACTTGATGTTATTTGGTGTTTCTATACTGCAGGAGTGGTACTAAAGCTCCACTAAAGTGGAATTGCTCTACTCAGAGAGAGGAGTTACACCTAGTGAAGTTGCAGTGGTATAAATGCTGAACATAAGAGGAATCAGGTCTGGTCTCGTTCATTTACTGTAAATGCGTTATTCCCAAAGCACTGGGAATTAGATGCAAGTATTAGATGGAATTTAATGTCTCCCACTCTAAAAGGTGGCTGAGATTGGCTGAAAAAACATTGACACTGTACACTGAGTCTTTGTACAAATGTTTGCTGAAGACTCAGAAGTCAGCCAGAGGGGGAGATTGGAAGGCTCACATTTTCCAATGCAATCAAAGAGAGGTTCAGGATTTTAGTTCTGAACAATCTTCATTTCCTCAGTAAATTATATGGTAGAAGATGGATATTCTCTGAATACTGGGGAGGAAAAATGCAGCATAAATCAACTTTTACTTTCAGAATATCTATAGACAGGTAAGTTGGTTTTCCACTGTGCTCTGTTAAATTGCTTTTTATGTGAGCATACAAAGTGAGATCTAGTGACGTTGGGAAAAGACTTGTAAGCTGAACTGGACCTTCACTAGTTCCATGTGGAGCTACTTTAAGAATCTTAACAGCTGTTGTAGACTGTCTTCATAAATCAAATAATGTCCCAGTTAATACCTGCTAACACTTTGTCTTCAGGATTTTTTTCGATCCTTTGGAATTCACAGATTGGAAAAAAAAATAGTTACGTAAAGATATCCTCACTCAACAAAAATGAGTAAGAAAGAGACAGTGATTTCCTATATCCATGAATCTATAAGGAGATAAATATTGATTTCAGAGCTGTTGTTTACTTTAAAATGTTGTAGTAATCCAAAGGAATACACTTTGATTATTTCATACTTCAAGCAATCTCCCATATTATGGTGCAATGATTCAGCATATCTGATAAGATCAATGCCAATATGTCTACAATAAAGAAGGTAAAGGTGGCATATTCTTTGCTGAGAGATTAGTATTCATTTTGCAGACTGGATTCTAAATGGAAAATATCATGTCATTTAAGATTTAGTACCTGTTGTGGTATGATAACAGATGCTTCAAAAATCGATTAAAAAGAATTATAGTACTGTTTTTGTCTAATAGAAAAAACATCAGTCACTTTATCTCTACAAATTAACAAATTATTCCTTAGAAGGTTTTATTAAAATACCTTAAGTCAACTTTCGTACTTCTCCTACTACTCTTGTCTTAAAAGTTTTCATCTCATAACTTACACCCACAGATTATTTGGATTAATGCATTAGTGACAGGCTTCTTTGACTGCTCTTCAGACATAAAAGGATTTTGCATATGGGTTCTTGTCCTAAAAGAGCTGCTCCTCCCATAGCACCTCCTTTGAATCATAGAATCATAGAATTGCTCAGGTTGGAAAAGACCTTCAAGATCATCAAGTCCAACCACAACCTAGCCATACTGCTCTAACAACCCACCACTAAATCATGTCCCTGAGCACCACATCCAAACAGTTTTTAAACATATTCAGGGATAGTGACTCAACCACCTCCCTGGGGAGCCTGTTCCAGTGCTTAACAACCCTTTCTGGAAAGAAGCTTTTCCTGATATCCAACATAAACCTCCCCTGGCACAACTTGAGGCCATTTCCCCTTGTCCTGTCACCTGTCACCAGTGAGAAGAGACCAGCTCCTCTCTCACTGCAATCACCTTTCAGGTGTTTGAAGAGAGCAATGAGGTCTCCCCTCAGTTCTCTCTTCCCCAGACTAAACAGCCCCTGTTCCTTTAGTTGCTCCTCATAGGACATATTCTCCAAGCCCTTCACAAGCCTTGTTGCCCTTCTTTGGACCTGCTCCATCACCTCCATGTCCTTTCTGTACTGAGGCGCCCAAAACTGAACGCAGTACTCAAGGTGAGGCCTCACCAAAGCCGAGTACAGGGGCAGGATGACTTCCCTAGTCCTGCTCACCATCCCATTCCTGATCCAAGCCAGGATGCCATTGGCCTTCTTGGCCACCTGGGCACACTGCTGGCTCATATTCAGCCGACTGTCCATCAGCACACCAAGGCCCCTTTTCATCAGGCAGCTTTCCAGCCACTCCTCCCCAGGCCTGTAGGGTTGCCTGGGGTTGTTGTGACCAAAGTGCAGGACCCAACACTTGGCCCTGTTGAAACTCATACGGTTTACATTGGCCCATCGATGCAGTCTATCTAGGTCCCTCTGTAGTGCCTTTCTACCCTCTGGCAGATCAACATGCCCTCCCAACGTGGTACCACCTGCAAACTTCCTGAGGGTGCACTCAATGAAGTCCACATGTATCATTATTCCATCACTCAGCTGCAGAGAAGCCACAAAAAGGAGAATGGCTTTACATGTAAGCATCAGTGTTAAAAATTTCAAGTAAATTTTCGTGAAGATGATAGTTGTTCATCTGGCCACTTGCTTATTTATGAGTGCATTCTATATCTACGTCTGGATACACTGGTTATCCTTTCATATTTTTTAGATGTTTTATCATTTTGCCATCACTCAGATTCTGTACGTTCTTGTACAGGTCCATGATTGACAGAATGTCCAGTGATCTCCAAGCACAAAGCTACCTTCATGCTGATGTTGTTAATCTACATGCCCAGCAGTGACTTTGGTCTTACTGCAAGATGAAGGTGTGGAGACTCTCTATCTTGAATTCCAGTGCTTCCTTGGCAACATTAATATGAATTCAGTTCTGTACTATATAGCTTACTGCACTGAATAGCCCATGTGCTGGAGTTAGCTTATGCTCATCTACTGCCAAATATGTACAACAATTTACAACTTGTGACTTTAGCTGGGATAGAGTTCTCTTTGTAGAAGCTTATACCATGCAAGGTTTTGGATTTTTCATGAAAATAGTGGTATTATCACACTGATGTTTTAGTCGTTGCAGAGCTGTTCTGCATGCAGTCGAGGATGTTTCAGATTCTCATGCTGTCCTGCTGATCGGAAGTAGTGAATGAATTCCTTGTATGGCTTTGCTTGCAGATTCATCTTTTGCTTTACCTGGTAAACTATCCTTATCTCAATCCAGAGTTCTCACTCTTTTATCTTCTCAATTCTCTACACCATTCCAAATGAGAAGAATGAGCAAGCAGCTGTGCGCTTCATAGCTGCCTGCCAGGGTTAAACCACAATTGCACATTTGATTTTGTTTCACCAAAATTTCCTTTAAATCTTTTTACTCTGAATTAAAAGAGTTAACACAGAAGCGTTGAAGTACGTTGCATACTTCGGACAAATAAGGACCAAGTAACAAGAAATAGCAGGAAAACACAAATACTAAAACTGAAATTCGAGCTCTGACTTATGACCTCCAAACACAAAAGAACTTCACACACATTTATGCTCTCATTAAAGCTTAGTCCAACTCTCAGCACTTTAATGACCCAAGTCCCACTGTCTGAAAACCTGGTAGAAACAAGGATGTATTATGCTTTTCAACTGGAAAAAATGACCTAGTTTCACTTTGGCTAAAAGTTCTTTTTAAAACATCTTTCATTTAGAAAGCTCCTTTTGACAAAAATGTATGAAGAATTACTACTACTACTACTACTACTACTTGGAAAAATAAATGATTTTTTTCTGATTTTATTAATTTGAGGAATTTCAGACTTCCCTCTTGAACCCCAAATGAAGACTGCCAGACTCTTTCAAACTTTCAAAGGTCAGATGACAAAGTTATGAACCTTCCTATCCCTGGTGCTGTGGAAATTCTTTCCAAATTCATTTCCTGCTTGTTGTCCCTCACAGTCTGCCTGGTACTTAGGTTGATGTCAAATGATCTGCAATTGCAGTATGGTTAACCCGGAAGCTTCTATTAGGTCTGAGATTTGTATAATGAAGCTTTTAAGGCTAGAAAATTCCTTCCTTCAAGGAAGATCTTCACACCAAAGGAGAAACATGCAGATGACCAAAATGAATACCGGTTAACCTCCACATAGACTTCGCTGTTCCCATTTCTCCTTACTCTGTGCCATGCTTCTATTGCAACATAATAAGAGCATCCAGTTACATCATTGCAAGGGAAGACAGGCGTCTATCTCCTCCATCTTTGTCCCTTGTGGCTATCAGTCTTGAGTTGTACGTTCAGGTTTCCTACCCAAAGTAGGGGGTAGAATAAATCATAGACATCATACGATCCTCTAGATTGGAAAAGACCTTTGGCATCACTAAGCCCAGCCATCAGCCTGATCTACCAAGTCCTGTCCTTAAACGATTTCCCTCGTTGTCACATACACACATCTTAAATACCCCCAGGGATGGGGACTCACAATAAGTTGTGAATCTGGATGAAAAGCTGCACAAAGAAGCCAGGAGTAAAATGCAGAGGACAACAAAGGCGTTAGAAGCTTAACTGAATGACCTAAACAGGCTCTCCATGGAATACATTGACATTTTTTGATGCTGGAATAAATTGTCACGGAATTATTTTCTCTTCTCTCATTTCCCCTTTGTGGAAGAGTTATTTGGCTTCGTCACATTGCAATGACAGAAATTCTTCGTGATGAACTTCTGTACTGACATTCATAGGCATAGCTGGAATTGCTTTAGTGCCAAGGATTTCCAGCAATAACAGATCTGCAGACTTGTGGGTGCTCACATTTTGCAAAGTTTCCCCACAGGGTTCAGTCTTTTCAAGTCACAGTGAAACTAATCTACTTGCCCTTCTTAGGTTGTTGTTGGCTTTTATTTAGTTTTAACTCGTTCTCATTTGTGTTCAAAGGAAAGAGTAACACTTGAAAAGAGCACCCACAATCTGTCAGGCAACTTTAAATCTATTTAGGATAAGTATGTAAATCTCAAGGAAAACTGAAAGACTCTGATACCTTTTGAATGTGGAAAGGTTTTTGTTTTGTTTTAAAGTATTAAAGGAATAAAAGTCAAAGAGTTGTGGACAGCCATCTACTCAAAGAGTAGAACACACGTATATGTCATTGCTTTCATATTTAGAATGGTTTCTTCATGAGGAAATATTAAGGGATGGAAAATAAACATTATTTTATCTGACAGATTGATCTTCTCAATAGCTATAATTAATCACAGTTACTGTTATAAAGTCACTGAGAGCTCTCTCTTAAGGAGGTTATATGGTAATGAAACAAAGTTATTCTCCCTCATGTTTCTTTCATAAATCATCAGCAAATATATATGTATATGAGTTGTCCTCCAGCTGAGCTTTTCAGGAGTTAATAAGCCATTTAAAACTATTTAAAGCTGGGGAAGCAAAAAAACATTTATGGCCTTTGAACCCTGCAAGGACATTTTCTCTTTGAGCAATTTATTCTTTGCTTAAAGATGGTTCAGAGTCATTTGCAGAGAATAACATTTCACAAGACATGAGTAGAATCCAGGAATTCAGTTCATCTGAATCTGCATTAGGTTACATTTCAGCAATAGATGTATTATGATACCGTAGGAAAGTATTGGCAGAGGGCAGTATGGTACATTAATAAAGAGATTTTTACCAATTGATTTGCCTGCACAAAGCCAATGACACAACAAAGTTTTTATTTAGTGTAAAATAGCTCAGGAGGTGGCAAAGCTTTTCCCAGTATTGACACCTGTATTTCATCTGACCTCTGGCCTGAACGGCTGTTTGAAAACTTCTTACTGCTATGTTGCCTTGTATTTGCAATAAGAAAATATGGTAGAACCACTAGAGCTTCACATTTATTTTTAGAGTAGTAAGGCCCATATTCAAAACACTAAACAGTAAGTTGTTTCTCCAAAAACTCATCTATTATCCTAAACACAGGCGCACCTCACTTGTCAGTATGACCCCAGGAAATCTTACAAGTGGAGAAGAGAACGATCTTTATACTGTTCAGGATCTGGACAGCAAAGCTGAAGGTCTTATAGAGACACAAATGTGTACTGAAGCTATCTTTGCTCTTCTTCCATCTCCTTCTCTGGCAAGGTAATGAGCATGCATTTGCTTTAATAACAAATACAATTTCATAGTTCTTTGGACAGTGCTGGTTCCCTTGTTGTGTGGTCACATGCAGACTTGACACTGCAAAGTACTCTCTTTTTTCCAGAACTCTTAAATTTGGTAAAAGCACTTTTAAAATTAATTTATGTCTGATTTATAGGATCTTAACTGCCAGGAAAAGGAGTAGATAAAGTGTTGAATAGTGGGCTGAATAAAGCTCCCTTCTCTAATCTCTGCGAGTGTTGCACAACTGTTATTGGCAGCTACAATCATAAGGGAAGATTCTACTAAGTTATTGGATGTCCCTGGTGATTTTAATCTATCAGTGGTTCTGAAGCGTTGTTTAAAGAATACTTTTTCTTAGAGCAAATATGTACTCAGGATTAATCTCTGAGCAGCGATACAATAAGTTTTAATCATTTATTGCTCAATTTTCAAAGTCAACACAGCCTGGGAATTTGCCATATCTTTCTTTTTATTTAAAAACTCTTCCTATCTATTTCTTCTACTGATGCATAAAAATCATAGGTTGCTATTTGCTGACAGTGCAATGCTACATTTTCATTCTAAACGACAAAGGTCAATGCTATGTTTGTCACATTCAGGTAAAATGTCTGTGCTGTATTCTTTTTTTCTGAATTTCTGCTGTCAAGAGAAGAGTGCAGGATCATCTTTTTTTTGTTTGTGAGTGCTGAAAATTACTACTTTATATACAGAGAGAATAATTCTCAGTGCTCAAAGAGACAGGATACAGAATTACTGGTAACTTCCACTCACCCTCGCAGCATGCAATGTAAAACAGAGTAGATATATTTGTTTAAAGTACCACTTCAGAAATTCCAAGTTTTGTTTTCTCTGTTTCTTCCCCAAGATCTGACAAGGCCAGTATTTCATGCCTTTGAAAATTGTTTTCTAGTAAAGTATATACATATATATATATATATATGGTTAGAGAGTGAAAGAAACAGTATTGCAAATTTAGGACTATGCCCGTAATTGAAGTAAAAATACTTCTGAGAGATTACTGTTGACAGATCACAGAGTGATCTGACATCAGATAAACAAAGTTGTCAAAAGGCAGGTAGAGAATCTGTGGGTGGTAGCATCAAATATTAGTTTTAAACAAGATTAGGCTCACACTGGCAGAGTGGAAAATCCTGTTCTGACAATCCTAGGTACAAATGCACTGGCCAGATGATAGCTATACCTTCTTTATAATTTGCATTCCTGGAATAGTCATGAGATACAGGAGAGCCTGCACAGACTTATTATCCAGATCACAGCTGCATCTACAAAACAGACTGATCTAACAGTTACAAAATGTGTCTCTACGAAGTTCCAAACTGATAACTCAGAATGTGACTGCACTGTTGGAGAGTGAGGAATGATTAAAGCTTTCCCATATAAATCGGACAGGGACAATCACATTCCTGCTTTGGTGTCTGCAACATTCAGAAAGAGGGAACAGCTGGAATCACCAGAAGTCATTCAGGCTGGATGGGGCTCTGAACACCTGATGGAGCTGTAGGTGTCCCTGTTCATTTTAGAGGAGTTGGACTAGATGGTCTTTAATGATCCCTTCCAACTCAAATGATCATAAGAGTCCGAATAGGAACTCTGAACATGGGGCTCCAAGGCTTCCAAAACAATGAGGAAGCCTGGAAGCCCTGTTAGCATTTGTTTCCTTGACACTACATATACTACGATGCCCAGATTTTCCAGGGATATTCCACCTGGCAAATTCACTTAAGAGCCACAAACTGAGTTGCTTTTCCAGGACAGCCTGCTCTCAGATCTGAACCTGTCTAGAAACCCTAAATTGCACATGGGAGGCAACCTACCTCTAATCTACGTCAGATTGAACTGGAATTACATATAAAAAATCATCTAGAACGTTGTAATACAACCTAATTGACATACTTGACTGTTATCTTACCATCTGTGCTCAGGGACATGATTTCATGGTGGGTTATTAGAGTTAGGGTAATACGGTTAGGTTGTGGTTGAATTTTGATCTTGAAGGTCTTTTCCAACCTGAGCAATTCTATGATTCTATGATTCTATTTTCTGCAAAAAATTTCTTTCATTTGGGTATTTTCATTCCTTTAAGCTTTTCAGAGTGTCTGCGATGACATCAGTCTTACTGCATTGTATCTAGCTCTTAAATCCCAAGTAAATCTCATATGAAAGTCTCTGCCTTCCTTCCACTTTCCCCTATCACTCAGCCTTAAATTAGTGCATATATAGGGATATGGCTTATGGTGAAGAAACTCTTTACTATGGTTATAGTGACAGTTGCAAGAAAATGTGTATGTCCACTGCAGGTGATTTTGGGAAATAATTGATGGTTTGCTGACATTCAAACCAGCTTGCTTACATCCTTATAGAAAGTTGAAGCCAGTGGCAGCCAGAGATAAAAGTGCTTCATGGTCTCTTACTTGTGTCTGTCAGCCTGAATTTTACTGCCTACAGAGACTAAGTTAGACAGGATTTGTCTGTTTACTCATTTATGTATTTTCTAGCATTTAACTCAACTATGCAAGTTTTAAAGATAGCAGTTCAAAGGTTTAATTCTCTATTATCCTGAATCTTGGGTATTCATTTACTCTTAAGTGAAGTAAGTGTTATATTCTGATCTGGAAGCTATTTGTAATTACCTTCCACTGATGTGAATACAAATTAAAAGCCTCTTTTTTGATGTTTACAGTCTGTTGGTTACAGATTAGAGACATAAAGAAGTCATTCACCTTAACAAAGGAACTCAGAGCACATTTACTGACAAGAAAACAGAACACTCATAAAGCTTATAAGACTAACAATAGATGCTTATCTTCCTTGTGCAATTAGCTAAGAAAACATTTCCAGTCAGATAATATGAATAGATGAAGGGACAAGTCTATCATTCTGTGTTTAATTGTCCATGGCATAATGTAATAAGTTTATATTCCAAGGAAAGCTTTGGAATGAGATCACTGAATATATTTCAGAGTTCTGAAATTATTATTGATTCAAGGATGTTTTTACTGAATTGTACATATGCAAAGAACATTTCACATTAGAAAGCATCTGCAGAACACTGTCAATATTACGCTTTAAGGCTACCTTGCCATAATTATAAAGACATGTCACATTTGCAGTCCGATGATTTTTTACATTCTATTTCTCAATTATTTATGCAGACATGCATATTTGTTCCTTTTTTTTTCCATTAGAAGTGAACCTTTATTTTGCTTCAGAGATTTTGTGATAGATGTCACTGTGTCTTAATTCATTGTATCTTTATGTCACTGAAATTTGATTGGGTTTGGTTTCACAATGGAGTAATAGAGTAGGCACTAGCATTGAAATCCAGGAAAGTAATTGTGATGTCTATTTGCTAGACTGGGTATGAATTCCATAGAATCTTAGAATGGCCTGGGTTGAAAAGGACATCAAAGATCATCTAGTCTCAACTCCCCTGCTGAGTGCAGGGTAGCCAGCCACTAGACCAGGCTGCCAAGAGCCATGTTCAGCCTGGCCTCTCCTAGTACAGTGGACTCTCCTAGTACAGTGGACTCTCCTAGTACAGTGCCTTTCCCAACAACATAACTCTGCCTCCGGAACCACAGCAACATATCCAGGACCGATAGTTGTCACCATGATGACTTCAGTTATTCAGAGTACTTGTTGCTTTTCCACATATTTTCTTCTGAGCTGTTTCAAGGACTTCCCCACTTTCTCTTTTCTCCCACCCTCCCTCTGGGAATCTTCATCACTTGTCTCAATAAATGCTTTTTAGTAATTGCAGTGCATTTTAGCACTACCCATGCTATGTTTTAGATTAAACCCATCTACTCAGTTCACACAGGCAATCAAGCAGGTATCTGATGGCAGCAACTTTTTAATCACTCATGACCTGGACTGCATTCAATCTCTTTATTTTGTGACACTTCAGAACTTATTACTGACATCCTGAAGAACACAGACTAGTTGAAACTGTTGTGTGGATGACTGTAAATGCAACCTCTTTGTTTCTAGAGCTATATATGCCACAATTTCCACAGGTTATCTCTGGAACTGATCAGAAGTATATATTTTAAAATAAATTTGTTCAAGCAAATGTCTTGAATAAGGAAATTTTCTACTTAAATGGTTAACAACTATGGAAAGTTTTATGAAGATAGTATTTTAATCAGAAATATTATAAAAAACTAATAGGCTGTATTATAGTGTGTCTAAGATGATTGAACGTTTTCCAGTGAATTAATCAAAATATTTTAATTTGACAAAAAACACTGTTATAACACAAATGGATCTGTTAGAACTACATTTCAGTCTTTTGGAAATAATAGTAAAAGAGATATATAATATTTCCCACTTACTTGATACTTAGAATGCTGTGGAATCTTCCTACAGAAAGAACTTTTAGAGATGAAATTTGGTAGAATTACAGAAAAACAGAACAAAACCAAAACTGCTTGACTTCTCCCCAAAGAAAATTCTATTAGGGATCATCTTGGTTAAGCTCTTTGCAGATAGGATTGCCACACTATCTTTTTTGATGTCTACACATCAACATGCTCTTCCCAGTTGCCAAAAGATTCCAAGTGAAGTTGTTGTGTTGACTTTTCACTTCTAGTTCTTTTCAGCCAGAATGATCACAGTAAATCAGTGATTGTTCTCTTCTGCATCTTGATATTCCCCTGTTTTAAAATAGTGTGCATAACTTGACAGTGCTGAACTAAATGGCATATCCACTATTGCAAGGATGTTGCATAAGAACTATTTTTTGCTGAACATAAGAATACATGTTCTGACAAATGCAAACAGTCTGTAATGCTGGATTTATTTGTACTTTGATGAGGAATTTACCTTTAGTAAATTGTTGACAGAACTCCAGCCATAACTTCCACTAACAAATTTTCTACATTAACACTTATTTTTATAACTAAAACAGATAAGTGTGTTTTAGATTATGTTTCTGCAATTATAATGATTTTTATGGGCTACTGTACAAAGCCCAATTTGAACTCGTCTCCTAACAATTTAGTCTCATAACATTTGGAATAATATTAGAAAAATCTGATATTATTTTCATGCCTGATCCCAAGTTGTCCTCAGTATATCAATAACTTCTTGATGAGTCTCCTGGCTAAGATAACCACGTCTGAGTTTCAGAACAGAGGAGAAAAAGGCAAAGTGAACACAATGTATGCTCTTTCAAATAAAACTCTATTGGTTAATGTTTTCATGTATATATAAAAAAACATGCAAACTAGGAAACAGCCTCTGTAAGGAAAAAAAAATAAAAATCGTACTTACATCAGCACAAACATAAATGTGTTTGTTAAGGACTTTTACTCCTAAAATATCTGTATGTTATCTAGAGATAGCAAAGCATGTTTGTAGTTAAAATATAATCTAGTCAGAGAAGAATAAATGTTACCATACGACTGACAGGTCCAAAGCTGGGCACTGGTCTAATGAGTAACTACTGAACCACCCTTACTCAATCCTTTCTGCAAAGAGCTTATCATCAGTTCATAGCCTACACCATGCTTATGTGAAAGGGTTGCTGATGAACATATGTTGAAAAATCATTGCAAATTGTTCACACGTGATTAATTCCAGAGAAGAAAAATGGCCTTAATCTACTATATCCATTTATCACTCCATCTTCCTCATAGGTAGTGGGACTGCTAGGGACTGCTAATACTAATGGTGAATATGAAATACTCCATTCCAGGTATTGACAAAATTTTAGAACAGATGCTTCAGCTGTTAGGGTACACAGGGGAAATTAAAATTGTTCAGTAGTCCTCAACTTCATATTTTTACCAATGATAGTGAAAATATGTTGGAATGTAATTTAATCATCTGGGGAAACTCAGTGGAAGAGGCAGATCTTATTTCTCTAGAGCTTCCTGCTCCCATCTGTAGTCATATTCCATTAACATATACACTACAGTGGGAGATCATTATGGTCCTATGTCACCAAGGGGTTTAACCCACTGAGCACATCTCAGGAATCCTAACCATGAAACCTTCAAATTGATAGTCCCATTGAAGGAACAGAAATTAAGACAGGGTTGTAGATACAATGAACATAAGCATTGTTACAGATGAGGTAGCATAAAGGATTTAGCCTTTCAGATTAACAGTTTATCTCCATGGTCATTTGTATTAAGTAGGACAGACAAGTTAAAAGGTTTTTTTAGCTATTTACGTATGCTATCCTTCACAGAAAAAAAAATATTTAAACAGAAATACTATTGATACAAAATTAAAAGATATACTAACTAATCCACTCATAGGCAATATGATATATACATCTATATGATGTATATGCACAACATCTTACTGTGTTAGTGTCACAGATGGAAGATAGTTATCAGCCCTGTGCTCGTTATCTGCATGAGCAAGGTCTTGGGTGTAACTTCTAAGCTGAAGGAAGGAGTACGTCATCACAGTCAGCAACAACAGAAACATCAGTGTTGAACTTCACTGCTCCTCCAATGAAACACAGCTTTAGGACTGAATAGCATGCCAAATTCCACAGATATAGTGAGCAACCATGTCACGTAGGAACAAAAATTTCAGTTGATATCACAGCAGAGATGGCAGGGAGAAAAAGTAAACTTTGGGAATATTCAAAATCTGCCTTTAGCACCTATCTCTGGTGTTCTATATGCTCATGGGACAGAGTAAAGAGGAAATATTTACCTTTACATCTTTCTCTGAATATCCATTTTTAATGAGAAAGAAGTGGTAACGTTTAAATGACACAAAATGCTTTGCTGCATCTTGTCTGACGGAGACTGAGAGGACCTTTGGAAAACGGTGACTTAATTTGCATCAAACATCTGCACAAGCTCTAGTAGCCTTTCAGTAGAGGAGGAGGTGAGAAACATCTTCCTATTTTATGTGCTACCGAGAACTAAGCTGTTAAGTTAGCTCACACAAAAACATAGTTCTCTGCTTTGTGCAGCTCAAAACACTTGTTTACTTCTAGACTTCTGCTTCATTCAGCTGCTCATTATTTAAAGTTCAGTCAAAACTTATTTTTTTGTCTTCATGTATAAAAAAAACTCTTTTACCCGATCCTTTCACATTCTCCAAAACATTCTCAGGAGGTGATACAGATTTTTTCTTCTTTTTTTAAAGAATAAATCAGTTCATCCAAAAGCATGTTTGTGAGGAGCAAATTTAACAAGCCACAAAGCTGCACCTCAGAGGGCCTGAGTTTCACAACAATATGTCCAATCAGCTTAATTATGTCCTATCAAAATACAGAGTTCTTAAGAAAGGCTTCTTGCAAACTGTCTTGGCTAATGATGCTTTGAAGTAACCAGTGTACCCATCTTACATACTAGTTGCATAATAGGGAAGAAGAAAACAAAATCCCCAACAGCAGGGAAAGCATGAGAAACATTAAAAACATACATTAACTATTTTAAAAGATAACCAATTCCATATATATTGGGAGTACCTAAATAAAATGATCATGATGATTAGACATTTTTTTTTCCACTATCAAGATAAATTGGGAGTTATTTTGTAGAGGAAAGATGAACACTCCTGGTTTTCTTGGTTTCTAATTGTTTATTCAAATTGAATACTGTTGGGAACAGAGCTTATCTGAATCATGGTGTGATTCAGTAAATCTAAAACACAGCAAATTATCTTTGAAGCCAAAAAGTTTTCCCTCTAACAGTTTGCTTCAAATGGAAAGTCCATTGTGATCCAGGGTTGTTGGAAGCCAGGGGATTTCATTTGCATATACCTGTTTGCTTTTATGCTCTGCATCAAATAAAGAAAAGCTGAAAAGGAAAGCTACAAAACAAAGTAGCATCTTGTAAACCCAATCATATCAACTTTCACGTCACCTTTTTAAGTCAGAAAAAGAACTTGTATTCTATCTTTCTGACTAGAAATCTATAGCCTGCCACAGCTGAAACCTAACCTAATTTGGGACACTGAGAGATTCTTGTTGCTGCAGGAAACGGATTCCATAGATCTCCATGCCTTTCTCCCGGCCCAAAAGAGCTTTCAGGAAGAAAAACATTAATTGGTATCGGCTATACTTCTGTTGTTCCCAGCTGCTTCCCTTTGGAAAGGCACAGATGCAGCCACACTAGGCTCAGGGTCTTGTATATCTTGTGAATTAGTTAGAGCACTTTAGCATTAGGATCAGCACGTCAGCAGCTGGAATTACTGAAGTGATTTGGAAACTGTTGCTGGAGCCCATGCCTGGGAAACTTATCAGGCAGCCTTGTTATATTGCGTGTATCATAACAGGATGGGGTAATATTTTCTCTCCAACAACTGTTTTGTTCTGGAACCTAGAACCATCATCCAGGTATTTCTTTCATATCAGTCATTTCTGCTTAACGTATCTTCCATGAAGAAAGGCGATGAAGTTGGGCTTGTTTAGCTTGGAGAACAGAAGGCTCTGTTGAGACCTCATTGTGGCCTTCCAGTACTTGAAGGGAGCTTACAAGCAGGAATGAAACTGGCTTTATACATGGGCAGATACTGATAGGACAAGGGGGAATGTCTTTAAACTAAAAGAGGGGAGATTTAGATTAGATGTTAGGAAGACATTCTTTACTCAAAGGGTGGTGAGGCATTGGCACAAGCTGCCCAGAGAAGCTGTGGGTGCACCATCTCTGGACATCCTCAAGACCATGCTGGATGGGGCTCTAGGCAGCCTAATCAGCTGAATGGCAGCCAGCCCAAGGTAGGAAAGTTGGAACTAGATGATCTTTAAGGTCCCCTCCAACCTAAGCCATTCTATGATCTTAAGGAGGATGAGTAGTTTTCTCTTTTTACCAATTAGGAGGTGAATCTTCCTTTGTTCCTAGTACACAAGAAGACAGACTGCTGTTCACAACAAGGTCAGCATTTGTGCACATCACCTTTCGTGTATCCTAAATATTTCGTAATCAAACTACAACATCAGCATGCTTTGCACAATGAAGGGAGACTGCAGCAGTGTGTCTAGGGCATTGTAGAGCAATGGTAAGCAAATCTGCCACACACAAATCTAAGCTGCATGGAGAAAGATGAAAGTATGAACATGTTAAATTAGTCTAACATACACCAGCTCTTCATTCAAATTCTGCATCCCTTTCCCTTCTACAGGCATTAGAAATTTTTGTATGTATGCATACTTTACTTATACTAAAGAGGTTTCTGCTTTCTATACAAATCAGAACTAAGAATTCCTCTCTCTTCACTTACTGTAAAAAAATCATAGAATCATAGAGTGTCTTGGGTTTGAAGAGACCTCCAAGATCATCTAGTGCTAACTCCACATAACATCCAAGTGCTTACTTGTTGCCAGACCTTGGCTTTAGTGCAAATGTTTCCTATTGCTGCACAGATTCACAAACAGAATGAAGACCAGAGTTACCGATGACGTGAAAATAAGATTTCAGTCAGCTTTACCATCTGTAATCTTTTATTTTCTCCTTTAGTAAATGGTTTGTCTGATTTCCTAACTTACTTGCTGAACAATTATTTGCTAGGATTTTTATTACTTCCATTTTTTATATTTTTCTGACAGTTTTTACCTTGTCAGAGCAATGACTCTGATAAAGACTGACACTCTATAGCTGTGAAGAATTCAGGAAAAACAAAAGTAGCACAGTGGCATTATGTGATGGATAGTTTGGTCATAGAATTTTTAACAGTGGAAAAGACCTCTTAGAATCATCTAGTCCAACCATCCACCTAGTAACAATATTACTCTACTAAACCATGTTCCTAAGTGCCAGGTCTCCACATTTTTTGAACACCTCCAGAGGCTGTGGCTCCACTAACTCCCTGGGTAGCCTCTTCCAATGCCTGACCATTCTTTGCAAGAAGAAGTTTTTCCTAATGTCCAGCCCAAACCTCCCCTGGCACAACTTGAGGCCATCACCTCTCATCTTATTACTGTTACCCGGGAGAAGTTGACCTTCCCCTCACCAAAATCTCCTTTCAGGTAGCTGCAGAGTAATAAGGTCTCCCCTGACCTTCTAAACAACCATCCTGCCCTGCCAAAAAAAGTCCAGTTCACTCTGTCTCCAGCACACTATTTTCTATAACAAATATACTGACTTTGCACTAATAAATACTGTTGTCAAGGGAATAACTTCTTCTGCTAATGAAGCTTTGTTTAAAGGGCAGTGACCTGCAGAGATTATAGTATCACGGTTAAGGTCTTGTCCTGGTGGATAGGAGACAACTTCTTCTCTAGTGAGCTGCCTTATTTGATGCTCAGGTGAGGTATCTGACCTCCAAAATAGCTGATTAGGATCAGTCTTTGACTTTATGAATATTTAATCCATTGTTCCCAATGGAAAAGTTTTCAATTTATCTCCAGCTATAAAATCCAGCTTGATGAATACCTTTCTTGGTATGCAGGCACAAGTTCTTTCTGCAAAAGCAGGGCAACTTGGTTGATTTTCCCGACATCTCAAGGGAATATTGTAACGCAATGAGGAATGCAGTAAGAGCTGTTTTTTGCAAGTTCTCTCATGGACAGTAACAATAAAAAGGCCTAAGTATGTTCCTTGAGAAAAAAATCTGAGAACAATAAAAAAAAAAAGAACAAAATTGTATACTGAGGTGGCCAATCTTTTCTCTCAGTTCACATTTTCCTCCTGGCTAGTTGATATAAATCACTGCTTCAGTAATTCTATTATTACTATTCAGTGAGGGTTCCTTGCCTCAGGGTACTAACCCCACTCTCCTGAAGGGGACTAAATCAAGGCTAGGGATTGACTAGAATGCTGGGCAGCCATTGCTATGCTCAGCAGTAAGAGAAGTGAATACTTCTTACCGTGAGGCTCTAATTGGAGTTGACAATGTTTATTTCCTAGAAAGAAAATTCAGATGACAGAGGTGATTCCATTAATAACTTACCAGAACCTAATCTTTCTCCCAGATATGTATTTTCCCTGCCTGCTAGAAATACAGCACTCTCTTCTTCTGTTCCATTCAAGATGGATCAGTTGTCAGTAACATGGATATAGTTTTGATATGAAATGTGAAGATTCTCCATGTTAGTCATTTCTCTGTAGCTACTGCATATTTATTTTACATTCAGTTTACATGAGTAGTCATGATATCTAAGAAAACTCACATCAGTGGTTATATATTCTCATAGAATCATTTCTAGGTAAGGATTAATTCTTACTGACTTTCATCTAAGATTTGAACCCTTACATTAAGAAAAAATTAATTAATCTAAGTGGTGTGGAAAGAAAATAATTTGTAATTGGAGTAGTTCTCAGCTTTAGGCAATTCAGACAAATATACAAACTTTATTCCCTCTTTTTTAAAGATCTATAATTTTACTTCATATTGAAGATGGACTGGAAGAATTAAATATTGACAAACATATACAGCAAATATGCCTCTTTGGAGTGTGGAAGGGATACTTTTGCAAAAAAAATTGATAAGTCTTTGTTGAGTTCTGCTTAGGTCTGATGGATTCAAAGATATATTCTTCTAAATGTTAATAATTTAAAGCCAGGGAAAATGAGATGATGCTGACAGCCAGTATTTCTAACACTAAACCTGAAATGAATGTGACAATCAAAAAGACCTCTAACTCCATTTTCCTTGGCAAAATAGTCTATGTAATGCTGCTATAGAAATTGTATTGGAAGCCCAGCGCCAGATTTTTACTCAGAAGTCCCTAAAAATATAATTGTGGAGAAGATGAGTTAGCATCTGGAGCCTACATTATGTGAAGCCTAGTGCTCTCACACAGCTATCTTGGTGGGCTGTGCTGTAGCAGAGCTGCAGTATTACTACAAACTGCCTATGCCCAAATATAACACTGTGCTCACTCCAAGAGGGAGTTAGTCAACTTGTCCCTAATGCAGACATTAAGGCTCTCTCTTTGCAGAACTAGGCAGCCTTCAGCAAGCCGTTGGATAATTAAAAGCAAATCCTTTATATACCATCACAGCAGGATAATCAAGGAAACAGAAGTAGAATAAACATGCAAATTTCTTATGGACTCCTCTGTATGTTGAAGCTTCAACGGACCTAATGTGAATGATATCATTTGTGTAAAGTATAATAAAAGTATCATTATGATTGCCCATATTAAAAAGATTTATATCGATTTTTACATGCCAAATTCTTACTGAAGTCTTGGGAGCACTTCAGGAGAGTTAGGGCAAAGCTGTAGCCAGCACCACAGTAGAGTGAACATTGCATTCTCCTATCTTGAGATGCTCTGTCCTTTATGACAAGTTAATGTATATTTTCTTGCGGTCTAATATCACTGCTAGGTTAACACAGCACTCTCTGTACTGTGCAAATTAGAACACTTTTGCGCTGTGTTTGAAATTAATGTGGTTCCATGCTGCTGACAGAGGCAAAATCCCTGTACTCAGTATTCAGATTTTTCCATAAGGTACCTCCATGTCAATTAGTAATTTTCTATGGTTCATTTCCTCCTCTTATTAATGCAGCAGGAGATTCGCCTCTCAATTCCTATCGATAGAATCAGAAAATAAGATAAAATATTTACATTGAATATATATATTTTTGGATTATGTATTTTTGTTTTACATTTTTTTAATCCTCCATTAAAATGTTTATACCCTCAGTTTTAAACTGAACAGAGATTTATGATTTCCCAAGAAGTGTCTTCATTATGTTAGTTATATTATATAATTTACTTGACAGCTTATATTTGTTCATACATATAGCTATAGCATGCATTTTTATTGTATCTCTAAGTATGTTTATTTCTACTTTTAAGTGGTTCTACCAAATTTGATCAATAAAGACTTGTTTACCCTTAGCACAATCATAAAGTTTATCAGTAAAGAAGCAAATGCCAATACATATCACATATCATATTCTTGCTATATTAAAAGCAAAGAGGGCTTACACAGACCGAAAGAAACACAGCTTATAAAGTTAAATTTTAGCTAAAGCTTCAGGCAATATATTGACCTCTGCATCATCGTGTTGTAAATTAGTGGCAATGAGGACATACATTTTTTTTGGATGCAGAAAACTAATAATAGGCACTACTCATGTTCCTCATTTAAGTGTGTTCCTTAGGAGAATATTCTTTCAGTATCTCTGTTAGGTCAGATCCTGAAAACTGTGAGGAAGTCCTGTTCCCTTGGCTTCACTGAGGGTAATCTTCTATTTCAGCAGGGTTTCACAGCAAGGTGTAGCTATGAGAAACTACTGGGATGTCAGTGGTGTAACCTGTACAAATCAAGAGAACCAAAAGAATTGTATGCCCTCGCCAGCTAAGACCATTACTCACCTTTTCTTTGACAGTCTTCCCATCAAACAGGATTAGAGTTCGATATGGTTCATTTGTGTCTTAGTGGTTACCTTGAATGGTTAACATAGGAGCAAAATGGGCTGTCATCCTGAGAAAATGCCAGTTGATGTATTTGATCCTTTTGAGCAGAGTTCACCATTCCTTATGGATATATTGACAACAAAACTCACACTGTAGAATTAGGTTTTAGTTGAAAAGCATTGAATCTGTAGAGTTAGAACTGATACATAGCTGCAGGAATCACAGCTAGAGAAGGCACTTCAAACCTTTTAAAATATGTAGTTTTGTTGCTAAGAAGAACCTTAAAATACACTGGGACACTGAGCCTCGAAATAGGTCTGTGTTCAAACAAAGTATAAATGTATGTCTCAAAAACTGTTAATAGTACTACGTTTTCTTTCCTAAAAGAGGTAAGACTAGGTAGGTATTGCTCGTTTGTTCATTAGCCAAGTAAGTGTGTTAATGGGACCAGATTCAGCACTTTTTGAAGAATTTCTTATTACAAATTTGCAAGTCCTCAAGTCTTCTGACAGATAATTGTGTTTTAAACTTTAAATACTTTCATGATGAATTTTTGAGGCAGGTGGTGGTTTGATTAAATTTTTAAGAGCTCTGATTATGCAAAGAATATGAAAAGTATTGCACACATTTGTAAGCTACTTCTTAATAATGTTTAAACACATTCTTCTTCATGAAGTATGTTTTGGGGCTTGGAGAGTAACTTCCAGTTTCTTTTTTAGGTTTTATTCTTTGGCTGTATTTAGATGACTTAAAGTTAATTTAATTTAGGACTGATATCAGAAATTCTCCATTGTCTGAATGCAGAGTTTTACAAAACTTGGAGAATTTTCTTTCTTTGGTCTTGTGGGATTTTATTTATTTATTTACAGTAGTGATCTGGGTTTGTTGTAGTTTTATTTTTTTTTAATGTGGAGGATTTAATTATGCTGATCCTCTAAATCAAAAGTGAGCTTAACATTATTCAGACAGTATGGCATAGCAAGAATCTCAAATATTCACATATCAGGAAACCTGATTAAACTGTAAATTATCATACATTTAAATATCCCAGTAGAAAGATTTAGTGAAAGAAATTCATTCCAACCAGATGCTTCATATGGAGTACTGAGCACTCAACACTACCTATTCCAACCAGCATCCAGACAGTAAAAAACAGCTTGAAAGTCAGGCATGGATCTATAGGCTGACCATAACCAACAGATGGACTGGACATTTTACTCTTAAGTACGTTAGCGCTGTTTTTGTGATGCTTGGATTGACAGAGAAAAAGAAAAAACAACCTTAGAAGTTAAGCTTCTCCCATCCATTTATTGATAGACATACAGAATAAATTGCCATCTGTAGTTGATAACTTTAAGATGTACCTCTGCAATGAATAACCTTTGAGTGTGAGCCTAAGTTTCTTTACATAGTGAAGGAGGAGAAGGAGGGGACTCTGACAGAGGGATTATCTGAGGGAGTAAAACCAGTCTTAAGGTAGAAGTTTCCTTGAACAAATTAGACTGCTCTAGAACCAGAAAGAAATCTCTAGAGTTGTTAAGCTCATAAGAAGATTGCATGATGATGCTGGAAGCTCTCAGTGATTCCCCCAAGTTACTGGGATAATGTCTATGGGAAATAACAGAGAAGTGCCCTGTATTCATCTCTCCACTACAAATCTCCTTAGGTGTTTGTCAGAGAAAATACTCTGCAAGAAAAAAAGCAATTTATAAAGCTGGAAAACACTAACGGAGCTGCCTCAAACAACAAACTCATTTGCTCTGCAAAAGTTGCTAAGAGAATTCCTTTACAGTTAAGTTACTGGAATACTCATCTCAGACCTCAATGAATGAAATTCAGGACCTAGTGCAACTAGAGATAGTAAGAGATGAGAAACTGTTCTGGTTTAGAGCTCCAGAAAGTGAGTTTCTAAACTGGACTCTCTAACACCGTTAGTAAGATCCTTGACATGATGAGCAGTGCTGGAAGAAATAGCTACTATAAAATTTACACTTCCAATCTGTATTATGCATATTTTTTGCCGCTCATCTTGATTTATCCAATCTGAGCACATAGTTCTGGCTTCTGGATATATTCAACTGATCCAAAAACTAGCTACAATGCGTTACATATCCTCATTTGTGCATGGCATAAGTTACATACTTCTTGGCAAACACCATGCAGCATGGTGACAGTTATCCCCATAACATACATTACTTGGAAAGAAATTCAGTACCAAGAGAAGAGTTGGAAGAAAATGCCAGATAACTTGTTGCTGGGGATACAAGAAATGAATGAGCACAGAAAAAAATAAAACAGAAACCACAAAAATATCTATTCTGACAACAGCTGCATTCCTATTCCAAGACAACTGGCAAGGCACGGAGAACAAACTGCCAAAGATCAGAGAAACATCCCAAAAGGTGGACAAAAAGTAATAATAATAAAAAAAATGACTAACAATGCTGAGGATATTAGAAACCTAAATAAAGAACAAGTGATAAATAGGAGGTGAAAATTTGGTTGAAAAGAAATACAAAGAGTTCCCACGGGTAACAACATATGCTTACGCAAAAGAAAAAAAAACTTTTATTTTCTGTTTTTACTGATCAGTCTTAAACAATGGAAACTTGGGCTTGCATCTTTTTTGTTGTTGTTGCCTCTTTTCTTACACCAAATATGTCTTTAGCCATCACTTTTTCACAGAATGGTTTGGGTTTAAAGGGACCTTAAAGCCCATGCCATTCCAACTCCCTGCCGGAGTTGGAACTCATGGGCTGGGTGCTCCCTATCAGCTCAGGCTGCCCAGGGCCCCATCCAACCCAGCCTTGAGCACTTCCAGGGATGCATCACCCACAGCTCTCTGCGCAGCAGTACCAGTGCCTCACCACACTCATCGTGAAGAATTTCCTCCTAACACCTCACCTAAATCTCTCTTCTTCTAGTATAAAGACATTACCTCTTGTTCTATCACTGCAATTCCTGACAGAGAGTCCCTTCTCATCTTTCCTAGATGAGATTTTCCTAGATATTTTTGGCACTAGAAGACCACAACGAAGTCTCCCTGAAGCCTTCTTTTCTCCAGCCTGAACACTCCCAGCTCTCAGCCTGTCTCCATAGAAGAGGTGCTCCAGCCCTCTGAGCAGCCTCATGGCTCCTACAGACCAGTTCCAACAGCGCTTGTGAGATCTCACTGGATTTCTGTAGAATATGAACTATTAAAAACTTCCAGTGAAATATTTTCTACTGAGGTACAAAAACCTATCTATATTACCTACCTATAGTACCTACGTAATCCCATTAATACAGATGTGTTATTCATGCTCATTTAACATGCATATCAAAAGGAGCATAGGCTGCAAAATATTCTGCTTATATACTATGAAATACAGAAAACAGTTCTGCCCCAGCAACTAGAGATTGGCACCCTGATGTTTTTCTCATTGCAAGAATGACCTTAATTATAAAACTGTATACTTTTCTTATAATACTTTTTTTTTTTCAAACACATTCCTGAATTACGTAGGACTGAAGATGACCATGTTGCATTCTTACAATAGTTAACCAATATTTTCTTTATTTGTATACCTTTGTATCCATGCTTTATTTCTTCAAATCCCGTTTTCCAAACAGAATTCTTCATTTTTTGCTCTACATGGGAGAATATATATATATTTGCACATATATAAAAACAGAAAGTCCTATATTTAGGAAGATTTTTATTTGCAGATTATTTGTTGATAGAATTAGATAAATTTCAGAATATTTTATTTTGATTTAGTTACAAAAATCACAAAAAATCATAACATTAAAAGTATATTGGTTTTCAAGATCAATTAAATAAATTTGTCAATTTAGGGACCCTTTTTACTTGCTGAGAAGTTGCTTAAGGGTATTCACAAGGGCTGAGGAAAAGGGATAGAACTGAATTCCCAGTTTTCTCTGGGGCACTACAACCTCATTCAGGGAGTTGTTTCCAAAGATGGATGTATTAAAAATCAGGGTTTACTTCAAAAAATAAGACTGTAGTCTACAAGCTGTTTAGCTTGGAGAAGAGAAGGCTGAGGGGAGACCTTATTGCCCTCTGCAGCAGCCTGACAGGAGGTTGTGGCAAGGTGGGGGTCAGCCTCTTCTCCCCAGTAACTAGCAATAGGATGAGAGGGAATGTCCTCAAGGTGCACCAGGAGAGGATTCGGGTTGGATATTAGGATGAAATTCCTCTGTGAAAGAGTGGTCAGGCACTGGAATGGACTGCCCAGGAAGGTAGCTGACTCACTGTCCCTGGAGGTGTTCAAGAAATGTGGAGACGTGGTACTAAGGAAAATGGTCTAGTGGGCAATATTGGTGGTAGGTGGATGGTTAGACTAGATGATCTTAGAGGTCTTTTCCAACCTTCTGTGATTCTAAGCCTTACTACAGGACTTTAATAATTAGGAATAATTAATCTGAACTCGGATTCTTAATTAATATTCTTTTTCTCGCTATAAGACTGTTCTCACCCCTCCCAAAAACGCAGCCTTTGATCATGCACAGCAATAGCAGTCCACAACTGAAGGACTACCAAAGAAAGAGGTACCTGTAAGTCTTACTTTCAGTTGTTTTTATGTACACAGTGGGACACACACGCCAGCACCTCTGCAATCAGAGTGTATGATTGTCTCTGAGGCATAACTGGTTTTCTAGGATTGCTTAACTCTGTTGAAAATGTGTGAACTGATTCTTCTGAGACCTAACTCTTGGCCAAGTTGGAGTCAAAGTCATCAGGATCAACAACGACTACCTCCATGACATGAGGTGCATTACTGCCAAGTCTGAAGTCTTTTCACCAGACATGCAGGCAATAAAACTAGGAAGTCTTCAGTCATACAGGTTTCCTCTGCGTTCGAAGATGAGACAGACACAGGGCGATTCATCCCTTCCTCAAATATTAGATGTTATGACTTACCTTTCAGAAGTGCCCACGATTCAGACAAAAAAAATTATTTTTAGCATTGTGAAAAAGTAAAGCATTTTCCCCCAAGGCATTTCGTTACGAACAGCTGAAGCAAATGTGTGGTCGAAGCTCTGTTTCTGTAAAGAAAGCCCATGGCACAAGACAAGAGGCAGACAAACGACAAAGTAAAAGTGAGAACAAAAGCCTCTTTGGTCCATTTGATGCTATGAGTAATAACAAGACAATCTTGTGATGTAAAATGATCAGCAAACTTACTAAAAGGCAGTGTCATCTTCCTAGATTTCTTTGTCTGCTGTTCAGTCAGCAGATGGTGGTGATATGATTCTCAACTGCATTGCAGGACACCAAAACTTCACCAGCTATGAATTTACAAACTGCAAGATTTTAGTGCACATTCAGGTGCTTTTTTCATCCATCAGAAAGCAAAGTTGCAAAGTTTCTGAAATATACATTAAGAGGTCTTGCAGGAAGTCTGCTGAATATTTCATTTTCAATCATCTAAAATAGTAAAGTTACAAAAGAATGCCTTTAAGCTGAAAATGTAGCTTTACAAGCAGAACAGCCCATTTCAGGAAATGACCAATGCCTTTCCTCCTATTTCTGTGTTTCCAGGAGAATACTTTTAGCAGCTGGCTCTGCAGTTTTTATTTTTTAGTGTTCTGTAACATCCTGCTTGCTAAAAAATGCTGCCAGTTACTGGTCACATAATCTGAAGACCATATACTTTATCACTGAGTGGCAGAATATGTGTATATATATATATATATTTTTTAGAAAGGACTGCTGACTCAAAACAAGTCTACCTCTACTCTGAAGCAACTATAGAAGGTCAGATATGCAATGAAGCAAATTCAGATTTATCTTGGACAGAACAAACTTGAATAATTGTGATATCTGGTAAGGACTGACGTTATAGCATTTAAGCCTGAACATAACTTGATTGCACGTTCATAGAGTCACCAAGGTTGGAAAAGACCATTAAGATCATCCAGTCCAACCGTCCACCTATCACCAGTATTTCCCACTAAACCACGTCCCTCAGCACAACATCTAAAGGTTTCTTGAACACTTCCAGGGATGGTGACTCCACCATCTCCCTGGGCAGCCCGTTCCAGCACCTGACCACTCTCTCAGAGAAGATAGTGAGAGCTTCAAAGCCTGGTTCAGCCTGGCCTTGAAAGTCGCCAGGGACAGGGCATCAACAACATCTCTGGGCAATCTGTTCCAGTGCCTCACCATCCTCACTGTAAAAGACTTTTTCCTTATATCCAACTTAAAACTACCCTTTTTAAGTCCAATGGCCTTTTTTTTTTTTTTTTTTTCCTGTAAATACTGAAAATCTCGGGATTAATCCTTAGAATCTCTGGATCCCTTCCTCTCCTGCTATATATTTTTGAGGTAAGATAACCAAAGATGGACAGTATTATGTAAGGTAAAGACAGAAGGAAAAATGAAAAAAAACTGTTAGGATAACAAAACATCTCCAAATGTTTGCTTTCAGGATTTCGTGGTAGGGGAAAAGAAAGATGCCCTAAGTTTCTGAGAAAGTTAGATAAAGAAAATTGATAAAAGATTTGTATACAGGAGTATTACAATGATCTGAGCAGTCTGGAAACATCGTTTAGCAGTTCAAGGGTGTCAGAGCTCAAGTTGATTCAGGATGATAAATTAATGCTTATTTGCAGTTACACAATGGAATACACAATGATCTCCAACAGCTCAAACCTTGATCTGGATTTTAGATACTTATTATTTACTTCTCGTAACTACAGGAAATATGAAAAAAATCACATATAATGAAAAATAGGAAATAAGTCTCTTATTAGTTTTATTCAAGCTAATATTAACCACAGGTTCTATTATAAATTAGAAAAACCGCTGAACTTCAGAAAATAAAGATTCAGTGGTTTTAATATTTTTAATAGATACATAATTTCAATGTAGGAACCATCTTGCTTTTCCTGTTCTTATTCATTTAAAATTACAAAAAACAACAAAACAAACAAAAAAAAAAAACAAGAAAAACAAACATCTCCTGCTCTTTAATTTTAGATTATTCCAGTACCTGAAGGGGGCCTACGGGAAAGCTGGGGTGGGACTGTTTATAAGGGCATGCAGCAGCAGGATGAGGGGAAATGCTTTTAAACTGGAACAGGGTAGATTTAGAAGGAAGAAATTTATATTAGGAAGAAATTCTTTACTCTGAGGGTGGTGAAACACTGGAACAAGTAGCCCAGTGAGGCTGTGGATGACCCCTCCCTGGAAGCATTTAAAGCCAGGTTGGATGGGACTTTGAGCAACCTGGTCCAGAGGGAGGTGTCCCTGTCTATAGCAGGGGGGGTGGCACTAGATGATCTCAAAGGTCCCTTCCAACACAAAGCATTCTATGATTCTATTCTTCAACAGAGAAAAGAACTTTAACTGGCACCTGGGAAGTAAGTCTGCACAGAAGAAACCATGAAAGTCACACCATCAGAGGAAGATGTACAAAATGATGTATTACTGCAGGAAATATCAGTGTGTGTATCAAACAGTGAAAGATGGAGCTCGAGTTATGTGTACCATGGACTTTGTAACTGGAAACACAGTAAGGAGAGAAAAAATGTTGTCTGCTTCTCAGATGTCATTATTGTCCTTTCCACTCGTAATGAAATGGGGATTGATACTGTGAAGTAACTTTACAGTATCTTAAAATCTAAATATGCAAACATGCATAATGAGCAAGTGGGTCTGGATGCCTCCATCTGCACTCAAAGAAGGCCTCTGGAAGAAAGATCCTCAGCTCTCCCTGATCCTCATGTTTCAATCCATCATTGGGAAATAGTACTGTAAACTCATCCCTAATTCATCTCTAATTTTCCTGGGCCAGGAAAAGCCTGCCACCCAGTTCCCTAAGATAGAATATAACAACTTGATTTTTTTTTCCTACACTATTCATACCCTCTGTTAACAGACAAAAATTTCTCCCCAGGATGTGGAGCTGCCCCATATCTCTGCACCAAAGGGCAGGAACTGCTGACATAAGGGATCCATTTTAGTATATTTTTGAAGAAAGGAATGAGAAAGTGCTGCTCATTTCCCTTCTTCTAGTGTACTCTGACTAGGAGCAAGAAACAGGAACCTCCTGTCGATGATTATTCCTCATCCTTACATTAAAACCTTGCCTGAAGGCTCCAGGTGATATGGGGGCCCCCTGTGTAGAGCCCATTCAAATAGCAGAATTTGAAGAATCATGGAATAGAGATTAACGAAGCTCTCCTGCTGATAGAGAGAGCAGCACAGGAACACATCTTCAGCATGGGCATGAAACACTGGTTTGGGGTCCTGATAATCTCAGTGATAGCAGTCACCTTTTAGACCTGAAAATCCACTCTTGGAAAGGAAAAAATCACTTCTGAGTATCTCATAATTGAAATTTTACAAAGGTGGTAGTACCACAGCACTGACTTCACAGATAGGAAACTGGAAGATTTATTAATTTACCTAAAGCCCTAGAATGAGTGCAAAGTAAAGGAACAGAATTCCAGGACTGAATTTACAACAGAACATAAAATAGGACTAAACCCATCCTCTGGCCCTGCGGTAAAGAGTGCGGCAAAAGATTATGGTGCCTGAACTCTTTTCACTCAGGAAACAGGGACTGCTTCAGCTTGGCTATGGAGAACAGTCCTTGGATGCTGATATACAGCTTTGTTCAGCCACTCTCTGGAAGCATGCTAGCTAGCCTAGGTCAATACCGTGCCAGCAAGGAACTGTCAGGAAAGCCAATATTTTTGTGCAATGACCAGGAGCAGTGAACATATTTTTGCAGTTAAAGCTGCAGCTGAAGAAGATTGTAGTAAAAAAGACAACATACTGGCATGAACTACTGTTTCAGCAACCTAATGGGAGGGTACAGAGAAGATGAATGTGGACACTCAAAGGACAAGAGTCAACAGGCATCAGCTGTAATGAAAGAAATATTTATGAGATATTGTAATTGAAACTATTTCCATTTGGACAAGGAGCCAGAGATCTGACAGAATTCCCATGCACTAATATTTTCTAAACTAGACTGGACTTGGACACCTATTGTTGTGTACCAGATATATATTTCAATATAGGTCAAGCATAGAAATCAAGTCAGCTATGAATCCTGTAATATGACTGCAACAGTCTGGCCTTCAAGTATGAGCTCAGGAAAGAAGACCCTTTAACACCTGAAGATGTAGTCACTGTTTTATATATAGCAGTATCTTATACAGCTATGCTAGGAATATTTAATTTGAAACTTAATTCTCATTAGTCACATTTCTTGACTGAGGAGTGTAGCAAAAGGTGGAAGAGGTGCTGGCACATTACAAACCCCACAGTAGTGCCATAAAATCTTAGCTGACAAAACATGAAACTAATGAATTGATTAATGCTGTTATCAGAGTAGGTTTACCCTTAGAAAATTCAACAGATCAGGGCACTAATTTTATGTCTTCTCTGTTAAATGAGGTATGCAAGCTTTTAAAATTCCCCCTTCACACACAGTTTCCTATCAGCCAGAAACAGATGGGCTTGTAGAATAGTTTAATCAAACACTTAAGCAGATGCTAAGAAAATTCATCAGCAGTGAACCAAAACATTGGGATAAATTGTTACCTTTTGTTTAGTTTGTCTATAGGGAGGTCTCTCAATCATTAATTGGATGCTTCCTATACCTTTCAAAAATGCTCAAGAGACAGAGACAACTGAGCAAGTTGTGTCATTTGCAAATTACCCAACATTGGTAGCATCATATTTTCACCCAGATATCATTCTTTTTAATTTTGTTGTTCAGACAGGTAAATCAAAGCCATGATCCTGCAGCTAGATCCACACAACTAGAAGGATATAGTATGTATGTGAATTACTTTCTATGATTCTGTGATAGCAATAGTCAGAATTACCCAAGGGATGGAGCACCTTCCCTACAGGGACAGGCCAAGAGAGCTGGGGCTTTTCAGCCTGGAGGAGAGTACGATACCAGGAGATCTGATAGTGGCCATTCAGTATCTAAAGTCAGGGGGGAGGGGCTGCAAGAAAGAAGGGACACACTCTAGCATGATCTGTTTTGAAGGGGATATGGTTTCAAACTAAAATAAGGGAAATTTAGATTGGATGTAAGAAAAAAGTTGGCTTTTTTATGATGAGGTGATTATATTTTATGATATATAACTGACACAGGTTGCCCAGAGAGGTGGTAGTTGCCCCATCCATGGGGGCACCCAAGGTCAGGCTGGACAGGGCTATGAGCACCTGATGGAGCTGTGGGTGTCCCTGTTCATTGCAGGGGATTTGGAGTGGATATTTTTTAAGGTCCATTCCAACTCAAAAAAATCTCTCATTCTATGATTGTGATGGCTGTAGAAATAATGATGAAACCATGCTGGTAGATCAGGAAATATTTCTCAGTTTCCTGAATGCTACAGGTTATCATGAAATTGTATTTTTTTTTTTTTTTTTTAGCATCTAGCTAAACACAAGGAGAAACAAAGTAAAACAAGCCCCATGTACAGAGAGATTCATCAGAAGTACATGATTTGGAGTTGGAAATCAGACCCACTCAATATAGAAGTTATTTGTATTCTCAAACAAAGTAGATAAATAACCACTAGTACAGCCTACGCGAGGGTCAGCACAGCTTCTCTGCTGTCTGTTATTGTCACTCAAAGGATTTTCTAGATTCGATTCTAAATATCCTTGTTCAAAGAAATGTGTTGCTTTTGTCCCCAAGGAATACTATGGCTAGTGTACTGCAGTAGACGAGACAGCATGCAATGGCAAAAGTCCTTTTCACAATCCTGATCACTTCACCAATGAAAGAGCTGTTGTTACATCTACTAAAAAGGTTGGACTCTGAAGTAAATTCACACATTCTTTTTTAAATTTTCATCCTGCTAATCCATTTTCCTACTTGTATGGGACAATTCTGTGTTCAGCATAGCATTTATTTACTCCTTTTCCATATTATACGCTTCTTTACCCAGGAGGCTATTGCCTTCATGATGAATTATCCAGCTGGACTTGTCAGGTAATCAGCTCTCACAATGGTTATCTTTCAAAATTCACATATCTGTGAGCAAATGACAAAAGCAGAAATAAAACCCCAAGTACCTGGCACTTTGCTTTAATTGGACATCCCAGGCTTTTATTTTAAATGCCCAGAAAATTTACCTTTATTATACTGTTTAGCTTAAATGCTGCTCCCAGATTAACATGTAATTTAAAAGCAACTATCATTTTCCTCTTATAGAAATTATTTTTTCACAGTAACATCCTTCATTGTCGCTAAAAATATTCTTGCAATACAAAGCAATAAATGTTTGCAGATATGAGTTACATTATAGTTTATGGTGATTAAAACATGAAATAGGATTTGGTATTTGGTCTTTGAGACTTCTGCTGTAATTTGAAGCAGACAGACCTAACAGCAAATAATGATATTTATGTCCCCTTTATCCTCAGGACTACAAAGTGTGTTGGGGATAGCTAATATCTTTTTACATAGAGACCTAGAAGATATCCTATTCTGAGTTTGCTGTTATCTTCCTCTCTAGTGGGCATTTCATTAACCATTCTCAGCAATGCTCTAACAAAGAAGGGCCAAGACAATGAATAATTACACATTATTGTTTTAGGATAAAAGAAAAAAAGAGGGTATTTGTCCTTCATGGTTGCTGGCTTTTTAGCAAGTATAAAAAAAGATTAAGTGCACCCTCCAAATGGGAAAATCTCAGGCATGCATAAGCATCTTATAAATCAGGTATATTTTTTTAATTATTATTTTAGGACAACAACTATATACACAGATCCAAGAAGAATCTGAAGGAGCAGGCCATCACCTCAAGGGAACCCTACAGAATAACCACATGCACCCTCTGGGCTCAGAGATGGGGTGTGGGAAAGGCATATTCTCAGCAGATCAACATACCACATGAAATACCTCACTAGAAGAAAACAATCTGTATCTATACCAGGCAGTAACCAGCTCTAAAGTCTCTGAACAAGGATGGTTTTTCTCACTGTGAGCCATTCTTAAATGCTGTCTTCTGAAAAAAACTAATGCAAATTTCTCTCAAAAGCATTCCAATACAGAAAGTGATTTCATTTTTTAGCGACGCAGCTTTCACCTTGCATGGAGATGAACTAGAAAGCTTTGACACAGAGAGATACAGTTAAAGGTGATTGTTCTGGAGTTCTTGCTCAATGCCTTTCAGATTAGGCATGTGACTGTCATCATGGCAACCTGTTTGTGTTAACAAGTACAATTTGAATGCTTTCTCAGAGAAACAATCTCAACCAATTTCAGGCATAAGGGTTCAGTCAGACTCAGGTAGATTTAACTGAACACATCTGACTATGCCATTCTGCTGTCTCTATTTTTGTTTAGTGCTTGAGGTCACTGTATGTGAGCTCTGTAGGGAATAAAGAAAGAAGAAGAGATTAAAAAGTTTCATAGCTGCAAAGACACCACAAGAAGCTATGTGTGCTGTGGGCTGCATGTCATGGCTGAAACATGAAGCTGGAGGGAGTTTTTCAGCCACTGACAGAGAGACAGCCCCAAAGCACAGAATTTTAGTGTTTAAAAGTACTCTTATCAAGTAGAGGAATATTGGAAGAACTCTTGCAGGTTCAGAGTGACTGAAAAATTTGAGTTACAGTATGGGAATCACCTGTTTACTCCATCAAAATACAGGTGTTAAGGAAAAAGACACAAACAGGGGAGAACAGCATTAGGCTCATTTTTTAGCGTATATAACTCAATCAAGAGTGGCACTTACATGTGACTTTCCCAATTATTTCATCACTCAGGCTATATTTGTTACCATACATGTATTCAAAACCTTCCAGGCTACCCAGGACATGTCCTTATTATGTGAAAGATCAAATGTAATGGTGCTTTTATGAATGAAACCCACAGATCAGCATTAGGCACTTTATCCTTTCTAGATTAGAGTTGTTCAAACCCTTCTTTGATGAGGCTCAAGTTCACTCTTACAAGAGCAACACAGCACTGCAGTTTGTTTCTTTATTTTACATTACACTTGTGTTTTTTGTTTATTTCAAGGAGCACTTGGAAAGCTGAGTCAAGAATGAGGATTCCTGACCTCGGGAAATTTCTTCCCTCTATTGTAGCATCTTTAGTTTCAGAGTTCAGTAGATCCACTTTTAAACTGCAAGATTTAGGGAGGAAAAAAGGACTCTTCATGCTTCTTTCCACAGCACACCCATACCATGGTTTGACTGAGGTATTCAGTTACCTTCACTATATAAGAATTAAAGAAATAATCATTTTATAGTATTAAACAAATTACAAACACCTTCAGTAGAATCAGCTCATTCCAAGTAACTCATCTCATACACCTTACATTCTAATTTCCAGTACAGAATACTATAAAATAATAGTTACCCTTTGATAATAAGCCTTAAAAATGGGCTAACTCGACCTATGATATTGTGAATTCCATTTTAACTTCATTGCTATAAAGAAAAAATTTAAAATGATTTCTCATTGTAAGCTTCAAGTAAACATAAAGAAAGAAAGTTAGAAATCACAGTTTGAAATCCTAATAGAGTAGATGAATTTCTAATAAAAATATAACCTTCTACTCTCATAAGATACTGAAAGCTTTGAACTTTTTTTTTTTTTTACATAAAACCTGCTACCAGGACACACATTTCATCAGTTCCAGATCACTTTTGTTCTTCAAAGGGAAAACATCTTTACAGTACACACAAAACTGATTTGGAGAAATTGCTCCCATTATTGGTGACACTGTCCTCTTTCATCCCACTATTAACAGAGGCACAAGGGAAGCTCCGCTGTGCACCAACAGATTTCAAGGCTTGGTGGTTTTCTGCTCATGATCCACAGAAGTCAAACTATCTCCAATAAACAGTTTCCTTTGAAGAAGTGAGCAAACTGATGTTAGGACTGAAAATTCTGCAGGGAAATGTCCTCTATCAGGGACAGAACTTTCTGCTTTCTAAGTGCAACCACATGAATGAAATTTGCCTCATCTGACTTCTACCCTATTCCTCGCGTATTCCTTGTGGTACCTGAAGTCTTGGCAATTCGTTACACAAACACAACTTTATGTTTTAATACAAATCTATGTGATCTATACTTTGTCACCATATCCATTTAAGTGGTCATTTCAGACACGTATTAGCCAAGAGAGACAGCTTTCCTGTGTATGAGAGCCACAACTGTTGATTTCCCAGCCACCAACAATGCTTTATCAGCAGCATTATATTCCCACACCTGATGACTAGCACTTCTACATAACTACTTGTAGTACCTCAGACCTTCTTCAATGTTTAAACACTTCAAACAGACAAGAAAAACATCACAGAGAGATAAGTAACCCGCCTTGGAAGACAGTCCTGTTATTTCTACCTAGGACATAAGAGAATTGCATCCAGTTGTCAGATTATCATTTAAACAAAGTAGAGAAAATGCTTAAGGAAACAGATGTGTATTGCTGGATCTTCCAAAAGTTTCATTTTCCTACTGATATTTTTGTTAGCTCTAATTAAAAATAACTATTTCATTACACTGCTATGAAGTCCTATATTTTATAAACCAGGTCCACAATTTCAGTTCTCCACATGACCATTTTTTTATAGGTATTTTCCAGTCAGCTGTAGCTGTACAGTTATTCTTAGTCAATTAACACAAGGAAGAAACTTCATTCACTGATCAATAAGTGAAAAATTCACAGCTTTGAATGTTGCCAGACATCAGAAGAGGACTTATTGATATTTCATCTGAGCACCTAACCTATCAAAATGTTCATCCTCCTCAAAGTAATAGGAAAGTTCTGATGTATTAGTTTACAAGCCTGACAAGCATTTGAACCAAAAAAGATTTACAAAGTTTGTGCAGCAATCCTGAATTTTTCAATACTAAGGTGTCAAGGAAAACTGGAAATAGTTGCATAACAAGCTCTGATATGATAGAATTCAATGCTGTTAAATGGAAAAGCTCACCCCACCTCCCCTTCTTCCAAACAGGAATTGTCAGGAGCTTTTTTTTTTTTTAATGTTGAAATGCTAGTTTAAGATCCATAATCTAACAAGAGTATCTAGGATGTTACACAACATTTCTTGTTAATGTATTACTTGAATTTACTCTTGCCACCCTACTCTTCCTCCGACAGTTTTCTCAAAGGTTATAACAAAAGTGGTTGGACTGGATGATCTTGTAGGTCTTTTCCAACCTTGGTGATTCTATGAAAAGTGGTCCAACTTTTCTCAGTGTGGCTTACCATTGTATTCAATATCACTAAAGTGATTTACCTGAAAAGTAAGAGGAGGAATTTTTGTTCCAATAATTGTCTCTAGTTATCATGATAACAGGACTGACAGCTATTATACCAGCTTTGATGATGAAGACATTGTGAACTGCTGAAGTACTTTTGATGGCCTGATTTATTTGGTGTTATTTTTGTTTGACTTTCTTGGTAAGTAACCAAGACCTCAGAAGTATTACAACATCATGCTGAGTTTTCACTTGAAAGTTTTGTATTTGCTTTTCTTCCCTTCTCACAAGTAGCTCTCACAACTAAACTAAAATCTGATTTAAGAGAGAATCTGAGTTATTTTGAAAATATAAAGAATTCATTTTCTATGGCTTTTCTCTGAGAGATTTTTTCTGTACATAATTGCGGCAGTGATCAATAGGAATTAGCCAGGTAGATTCACATTATCCCCAGAGAAACAACTCAGTTTTATAATAAAAGACGTTCTGCAAGTTTGAGATGCACTGAGTGATTATATTTGATGCATCATTCTGTGGTTCTTTGTGCTATCAGATTCATTGTGAAGAAGGCTGTGTGTAGGCAGCTAGTGATAAGAGGAGGTGGGATTTTTGCTCTAAATCTCTTAAGGACTAAAGCTTGAGAAAATACCTGCCATTTACCACTTTCTCTGACAGGTAGGATGAACATCCTGAAGCAAGGATCTGTAGAAAATTTGAGATTAGAACTGTTTCAACATATGTTGCTGGCTCATTCATATGCTGACTGCCATGTTCAATACATGAGTCTTAGAAGTTTGGGGAGCCAGAAGCAAATAATCACATTCCATGTGGAACCTACACACCCTTGTCTTCTGTTTGTAAGCGAATAAACAGTTACTAAATGCAAAGCTAGCATCAATGATAAAAGCAAAAATGAACAATCTCTGAGAAGAAAAACAATTCTGAAAGTTAGAGTTTCTATGGCAACATTGATTTGGACAGCTTGCTACAGTAACAAATAATTTCTCTTCTATTAAGTGGGAGATGAAGGCAGTGAGAACAATGATGGAATGCAAACATGGACAAACACCTACACTTTCTCTGATCAAGCATGCTCTGTTATATGCAAGTCACTGAAGATCAGGTTTTTGAAGGCATTTAAGTAGTATATCATCATCATACATGGTTTAGTTACCATGTAAATCCAATATTATTTTTAATTTCTGGTTTAAGGAGTGCTCTTGCAGTCAGCTATAGAACTTATTCTGTGCTCTTTTAAGCCAGTTCTTTGGCAGATCATATCCCGAAAAGGAAACACTGGGAAAGCGAGAAGAGTTTAACTGCATGTTATTAGTTGCTTTCTATTGTTATTCTTTAGTGTAAACCAAAATACATAAACAAATTAATGCAGCACCTTCCTTAATCAGGATCTTATCTCACTGAACTACCTCCAGCAGGAGAGCAGTCTCCACAGTCCTCAAGTTCACCTAAACTTCCCAGAGATAATTCAATATACATAGCATAAGACCATAAGACAGGCATGGAAATATTTATGAAGGGTATTAAAGAGGATTTCCACGCCAAAGGCATAGAATTGTCATTTTGAGGCATGGTATGTTAACGTATTGTCCTACATGCTTAAATCTTCACTCAAAATGTTCAGTACGCGTTGCATCAAGACTATCCCAAAATTCTATTTCCTCAAAAGGAAACAATCATTTCTGTCACAAAAACTTGGGATTTATGGATAAGATCTCAGACAGACAGAATTGGGAGACAGTTCCTGAGTGGACAGTGTTTCAAATTGCTGTTCAGAGCCAGGCTACACCATCCAAAACACCTCTTTGGTTGATAAAAGTAAAATCATGTATCTGCTTGTAAAGGTTTTTCTGTATGGGAGGTTCTATTCATCTTCCTCTAAAAAAAGTGCAGTCTGCAAGGCAAAGTTGACAAAGGCAAAGCTTGGGAAAGCTGCCACAGTGTATGGTTCAGATTTAGAGAATTGATACAGTGAATAGAAGGCAAGGAAGCTGAAAAGCTTGTCATTCTAAACAACACAAGTAAGTTGCTATATGAAATGCAAAGAAACAATTTCAAAGCACTTCATTGTGTCAAGTGTTTTTTACACTTATAAAATGTTAAGTACTCCTACTTGCTCCTTGAAATGGTAGAAGTATTAAGCAAGAGACATGCAGGTCCCATGAAGAAGCTGCCTGCTTTTCTCAATATCACAGGTACTGAAACAAACTTTGCCTTTATTATGCTGATATTCCTCAGTAATTTGACCATATGATATGACACCACTCCTTTTTCAGCAACCCTTCTCTTTTCCTGCCTTTGTCTAGTTTTATTTCAGGAGAATGGAGTACCAATAATCATCTCCAAAAGAAAGCATGCTCCAGCTGGTGGAGACATGAATTGGGGTATGACAGTTTCAAAGGTGATGATACATTTTAAAGCAATGACCCCTTTCCTCTTAAAGGGAATACACTGAGAGAAACCTTGCTCTTTATTAACCCCCTTCCATATTTCATTTATTGTTGGGCTTTATTATCACGTTTACTGTCCATTAGTTTAAGCTGCAGCTAAAAATTATAACAAGGTTTTAGTTCTATCTCAGCATTTTGGATTTTGCTCTGGGGGCTTCATTACAAATAAACCATTAAATTAACTGATGTGGCAAGCTAGCTATATTTAGCAACCTATAACTTTAGCTTGTGTTTTACTAGTTGAAAATATGAGCAACTGACATCACTGCAGACAGCAGGAAAGAAGAATGAACTAATATACAAATCCCAAGTAGCATGCATTAATCTTACCTGACTAAAACACTCTGCTTGGTCTTTCTTTGAAAGATTTTCAAACTGATTCTGCTTTGAAATAAGCCTATTTTGTATATAATTTGAACATAACCCTTTACTACTCTACACATAAGTTTTCAACATAGTTGTGATCAAATTTTTCTCAGACATGCAACAGTGCAAAATTCCAAATTATAACAAATCTCATTCAATAATTTCAGATTTACATTATAGTTCTCAGAATCTCAGTTTTGAAGCCCAGTATTCATAAATTTGAAACTATACCTGCAGTTACTTGATTCCAACAAAATTCACTAAAAATGTGCCTTAGAACATGCTTGTGTATAGTAAACTCTAGTGTAGTTTTGATGGCATGCATCTACTACAATTAGACCAATGTATCTATACTACATGGGAAAAGCAGAGCATACTCCATCAATTACCTTAAAAAGCTGCAATAGCTGTCTTCCTTTCCAGTCACTCTAAGTGTTCTGTACTACTCAAACTTCAGTGGACTTCTGAAGTACAGAAGAGCTCACAAAGAATGATACATAATGGATAAACTACAAGGAAATAACCCAGAAGAAATGTGTGGTAAGATGTAGGCAGAAACAGAGCCAAAGCAACCTCAAACCCTAACAGTTCAAACTGTGTATAGAGGTTGAAAAACTGTCAAGATGTAGGGAATAGAAAAACCAATGCTATCCTGATTCTTCTGTCACTGCAAGTCTGCTCTTGCCTTGAGTATCATACTTAGTGAAACAAACAAAAAAAAAAAACAATTGTTCAATAGCAAAGTTTTCAAGCTGTTCGATGTACTTTGATGGCCAATGCAACTCAGCCAGAAATTTACCTTCAGAACTAACTGTATTTAGAAGTCACTTTAGAAAGCAACCTAGACCATTTGAGAGCAGGAGCCATAGCTTAGACTGTTATACTACAGTCATTTAAAAAAAAAAAAAAAAAGGTCTCACAAGTCTTAGAAACCTTGAAATGGAAGCATCACTCAATTTGGTTATACATTGCTATATTTAATAGTAATAAATTCAAAGTCTCCTCATTTTGATAGCTTGAAAGTATAAAGTAAAAGTTCAGGATCTTAACTGTTCACAGACTACAGAGGCCAGGTGATCGTTGTCTGGGATTACCATGATACACTTCCAGATCCCAGCACTTTCTTCAGTTTTAGGAAAGCTGAAAACCTCCTATGAAGAAGAGGCACTTCTCTTTATTGTCCCTGTAGGCAAAATACACACAGTTGCAGCCATTTTCAGTTATGATCATCTGAAGAGCTGGAAGCAGCCTCCTGAAGGAAACGAGGAAACGAACTACCTCAATAGTGCAACAAAGTGTTTTTCCAACTGGAAAACACTGTACTAGGAAATGAGTTAAATTTAGGGTTGGCTGGGAGCTTTTCAAGGTCTTTCTGTCCCTCTGTCCAGAGGAAGAAATAAAACACCCATTCCTGACAGATGCTACAAAAATTGTTTAATATGGGATGAACCTTGCAAAGATTTTACATAACTTCCAACTAGAATTGGTTGACAGGCACCTGGGAGTTCTGCACTGCTTTTCTGATATTCAAGTTTCGTAATGAAATTGTTCATGCAATATGTTGGTATAATTGCTGAAAATTAGGAAATTATTTCCTGAACTGTAAAGAAATGAAATCCTATCAAGGCATGCAAGCAGGACTAAACAAACAGCAATGTATTTTATACAGCATTTTAATGCACTATATATTATGTTTCCAAAGAAATCCACCACTTCCATGGCTTTGCTTGATATGCTCCTTGAGAAGACAGAAGCACCTTCTACTAACTTCAGCTGTGATCCAGTATACTGAATATAATCTTTAGCTTTATCTGTATAGACCTCATGAAGTATATGGAATAAGACATAGAATATGTTGATGATGTCAGAAAAAAAAAAGCTTTTAGCTTACACTGGGTAAGTATAAGGCAAGCCAATGGGACTTATAACTTGGGCTTGAAGTCCCATGGGCTTGCCTTATACTTGGGGCTTGCCCATGGGCTTGAACTTCTCAAGTCAGACAAGGGCAATTTTTTGACCTTAAATCAAAGTATCCCAGTAGTTTATGTTCACATGTTCAAAGTTTTTTCTTCCCTCAGGACTGTTGGACTACATCCAAAGTGCCTATTGAAAGACTGTACGTCACATGCCATGCCTTGAACCAAGAACAAGCATTGGGTTGTAACAAGCACATCTCTTAACTGTGCCGAAGTGGCTGAAAGCTTCCATCATCGCAGGCTAGTGCAAGAGTTTAGGGCTCACTTCATTTGCTAGAGCAGATATAGCTTTAAGAGAGTCAAGAAATCTTTCTAGGGTATGTATATTGGGTATCTGAGGCATGCATAGGTCAGCAAGAGAGAAGCAGTTTTCACTCTACAAGAAAAAAAATCCCTTTCCACCAAAATAGCAGCTACATCTGATGGATGCACAACTGACTGCATGCCAAGGTTTAGTCGGCCCTGTCACTGGTGATAGAATCAACTAAACATCAGCACTGCAAAGACGACTTGCTCCTACAATTTTATTTATTAAGAGTTCAATTATACTTGTTGAGGTGAGGAATTCTCCTCTGAACTCAGTAAATAGCATGTGGGAAAAGGTCTAGTCTATCTTTCTGCATTCACCACTAAGTCTCCATAGGAAGACTTCTTTGAACTAATGAATGAGTTGTTCATTTAATATTTCTATTGTTACCATAAAGCAATCAATCAAGAAACAAGTTGGAGTGTTAGAAAGTGGGCACTCTTCAATATGAGTGCCGGATACATGGGGGATACTCTCCTCTTAACACACATACCTTGCACAAAAAAGATCTTCAGTTTATACATATTCAGAGGTCCTCCTGGAGGTACATGCATATTCCATACAAAGAGTCGTGGAACCTCCCTTATCTGTTCAATACAGACATAGACCCTTCCCATTGTCTAAACAAACTACAAGGTTGTCCACTAAGGGACTTAATCTGCAACTTGTATCACTATAATAAAGATGGTTCAAGACTCTGTAGATAGTAAGAATAAAGCCACCACTGTCAGCCTCATCACAGCTTAAGAACACAAGTCAAAGACTTGCAGCCCAGGCAACTGAGCAGTGTCTAACTGGTGCAAAACATCAGGGCCGAGCTCTGCAGAATCTTATACTTTCAGCTCTTTGGCAGACAATAAGAACGTCACTGATCCTAGGCCCGAAGATGACTAGAAATATTTTTTATTCAGCTTAAAGCTACCTGAATCAGAAATAGCATGTTTATGAGATACTCATAAAACTTCGTAAAGTAACATTCTCATGAGAAACCATTTCCATGACCTTCTAACAATTATCAGAGGACATAAAAATACTGAAATACTTCTCATCCCCTTATCTGCTACCCCTATTGAAGATGTGCTAGACTAGTAAGCAGATACAGATCAAGATGTTGCAAAGCCCAGCCTAAATAAGCAGGCATTCCTAAATTCTGTGGCAGATGCACGAGGGGATCCTGCCACTTAATCGTGTGCTCCAAGGCACATCCACAAAGGCACATTCCTTACATACATTTGGGTACACCATGTCTTCGTGCTTGGAGAGAGGTCTGCAGTGCTCATGAGATCTCGACCACAGCTCACCCATTCACAAGTTTGGTTGGTTAACAATGGGGCTAACCGCTCCTTTAAGCGGGCTAGGTAGATATGCTAAATTTCACGATGCTACTGAAAGACAAGATTAGTCATACCGACAACAAGGACAGCAGGGAAGCTGGGCTCTCATTTCTTAGTTTTGCTTCTGTCCAAAAATGGGCTAAAGTAAACAAAGTTGCTGTGAACTGGAAAGATTTAGGTTTTTTTTTTTTTTTTTACTACTGATATACTTTTCTTTATATTTGAATTCTACTTTAGTACTCCAGATTGAGTTCTGAAAGAGATCTAGGGCTTCTTTAAATCCTTACTGTACTACCCATCAGCTGGTGATTCAAAATTTATGAGTGCTGATAATAATAATATATACTTCTATGAAACTTTAAAAGAGATAATGGCATTGCCCTTAACATTAGGCTACAATAAAAAATGTCACGTAAGGTTGATTTATAGCTAGCTTAATACCAGCTTTAACATAGTAATGTTCCGTAAAGATGCTTCTAGAACAGTCTCCTTCTCAGTTTCTCATTCCAGCAGAGAATAAGCAGAGGTATCTCCAAATATCATTTATAGAGGAAAAACTAGGACATTCCACATATTTGACTGTTTCTTGCAATACTAGATTTCTTTTCAGTTTTGTTGCTTAAGCTAACAAGTCAATTTAAAATATATTTATGGGATTAAGCTGCATCTAAATTGGTTTTGTAATTATTTTATGTTTTTAAAAGAAATTTATTAAACCAGCACAAAAAAAATGAATCAAATATATCATGCAGGCTATTTTACTCAGATCATAAAATTTGAACAAGTTACCATGAATTAAACATTATTTGCACTTTCCCTTTTATTTTTGTAACTGCTATCAGACTTGATAAGGCAAGAATCATGAAATACAAAAGGTGTTAGGAGGAAAATAATTAAGTTTAACATAGCCAGAAGCCAACACTTCACTACAGCATAGCAGAAATTTTATGTTAATGAGAAGGCACATCTTCTGAAACAGTTTCACAACTTTAAATAACAACTGTTTTTCCTTCTAGGCAAGTGAACAATAAAAGTTACTTTCCAAGTTCTGATGTCCTGCCATGACCTACATACAACTGTATTTGGATTACTCTGCTTTCAAAACAAGACTACCAGACAACTTCAGTGATATTAGACTAGGATCTCAGATTTATTTTTCTTGAAGATATCACATTAAGAACCATGTTACTCCAAATGAGGTTTCACAAAGTCATAGGTGTTGGAAAGGACCTCTAGACATCACCAAGTCAACTTCCTTGCTAAAACAAGTTCCCTACTCCAGGGTCAAGAGAGTCCAAGACAAGTAAATTGAGATTGGTCATTGTATAAACTACAGTAGCTAGTGTAGAAAAGGATGCCCAAGGAGCACAGAGAAGTCACTTGAGAGTCAGAAAAGCAGCACAGACACACCCAACACAAACCATTAAGTGACCTCACCTCTTGCACCAGGAGTCTGACCCACAGTTCTGAGGTAGGATCACGCAAGAGCAAGCACTGCTACAAGACTATTATTCATGTCACACATGAAGACGCTAAACACCCATTCCAGCACTGACTCTCAGAAAACAACACTCGATCAATATCTGGTTAAAATTCAAAAATTAGTCTTGGAGATCAGCTGGTTTTCTACTCACCTTATATTCCACGCATCTCTGACTTGACAAAAACCACGCTATGATATCTTGCTGAAGTCAAGGTAAACAATATCCACTACATTCCCATCATGAAGAGAGCAAATCATTTCTCCTCTAGAAAAGAGAAGACTTTATCAGGCGCAGTTCACACTGTGTAAACCCATGCTATCCACTGGCAGTCAACAGCCTTTCAGATGCCTGAAAATGGCTTCCAAGAATACTTGCTATGCTTTTTGCCCAGGAACTGAATTTTAGAAAGATTTATTTCCTCTCATGTTCTTTGTTGACCTTCCCACTTCCCAACAAGATGTGAGCAACATCTGCCATCTTTTAGTCATTAGAAAAACCTGCTAACTCCTCATCTAAAACCATGACTTCCCAATATTTTTTGAGCACTTGAAAAAATACATAGCACAGCTATGAGGAGTTGAAACTTCATGCATAATTATCTAGTGATGCCCCTGGTTGGTGATGCCTCTTCACACAGGTGGACTACAGATAGGCTGGTCTACAAATAACGTTATATCCAAGATCAAAATTTCTTGTTCTCTTTCTCATGTTATTTCATAATGCAGCCTTTCCTGTTATACAGCATCCTTAGATTAATAGAGTTGTGGAAGCAATAAAGAACATCTAGATCCAAGTAAGCATACTTTCTCTGGACACACATATAGAACCCAGGACATATTGTCTTCTTGACAAAGAAAATCCCTCTGCTAGTATTTTTCAGTAAGCGTAACTGACTGCCTGCAAAAAAAACTAGATTTAAATAAACCAAGATTACAACAGATCTTGTAAATGCAATAACTATTCTGTTATCTATGAAGAGATAGTGATCACAGATAGCCAGATAACATAGAAGTATTTCAACACCAAGATAAAATTGTTATTACTTTCAGTTGTTGCACAAAAAATGACCTTACAGAGTACTCCACAGCAGACAGCCTGAAAAACCAACATAGCAAACAAAGAAAAGAATGTGGGGAAGGGAAGGGTAAATTCCATAAACTTAGGGAAATAATACATTTAGAAGGCTAAACATGCACACCTAGTGTCTGTAGACCTTCATTTTTAATTTTACCCTAAAACAAAGATACCCAAGAAAATTCTATACAAACACAGATTTTAGGGGAAAAAGAAAAAAAAAACCCTACAGAATTTCCCAAGCACTTTTAAATTTACTCATTGTTCTTTTCTCTCCTGTCAGTACCATTCTACCACCCCTTCATTCTCAAAATCTGCTTTAGTGAGCTGCCCTGTATTATACAGAGACACAGACTTCGCCTGCTTCCAGCAAGCTTTACTTTCTAATTAGACCTTAATTAAAATGAGCTGCAGCTGGTTTGAGACACGCCCTTCTCCCCAACCCCAATGCCCTGCTTCTAATTTCAGAACTAATAAAAATTCCCACAAGGCAGCATGGTCTGGATGTGTTTCCTGAGAGCTTATTCATCATTTCCTTAGTACTACTCTTTCCACACACACCCCCCCCCAGCCTTCTCTATGTGTATTCAAAGTATATAGTTTCAAGAATAGCTTTTTTCTTTTGCTTTTTTTCCCTCCAGTTCTTTGCACTTTAGGATATGTTGTTGCATTCAGTGTTCCTTTTTTTTTTTTTCCCCACTAAGTTGCAAAAATTATTTCAGCTGTTGATTTGATGAGGGTTTTGATTTGAAGAGACTGAAAGGTTGACAATAAAGGCTTGCTAAAGGACAGTGCAGATGTCTTACATGCTTCCCAGTTACTGCTGCCAATGCACTTTAGCTGAAGCTTGTAATGTCTGTTACTCCCCAAGAGCTGAGCCAAAGGCCTGCCTTTCCATTCAGTGGAACCAAATTCCTTTTGTTTTTTTCCTTTTCTCTTTTTTTTTCTTTCTTTCTTTCTTTCTTTTCTTTTTTTTTTTTCATGATGAGGACAAATATCCACAAAGGATGAGGCTAAAGCTCTGAATCTCAGTTTGATCTTCCCTGGAATTGTATATGCCTGCAGGGATAAAAAGGATGGCCAGCATATTAACAGTCTGTGTGGCTGCATCTCACCATGCTTCTGAATACATGTCAATTGAACAAACCTCATCTTGTTGTACTCTTTCTTGTCACATTCCTGACTCATCCTCCCAAAAGTTAATCTGATACAAGCTGGAAAATACACTAAGCACTCCAGGCAATGCTTTGAAATGATTGCTGCACTAGACAAGTATATCTTTTACTGTAATTTTATCCTAAAGAATAATTATCTAAGGGAAAACAAGAGAAAAAAGAAGTATAGGATGTTTTTGTTTAATTCTGAGAGAGCAACTTGAAGTCACGGTTTACTTCTTCTATTTAATAAATGAGATTTGTTTCCCACTTAAATACATCCCATAATATGATTCAGTCCATGCTGCATGAGAAGAAAATATGAAGAGAAAAAGATGTTTCTTATTCTCTCTAGAGGAGTGGATCGCAAGCGGCATGTAATACAAAAAACTTGTCTATATAAAGGCAGCACGACTGACTTAGCTGCTGTTAGGTCTGAAAGGATAGTTCTTGCATGTGGAGCATGCAGCAAAGGGTAATTACAAACATACCTGAGTACCAATATTTCTTGTGAGAGAGAAGCAGTCTGGGCAGACTCCCCAGCTTCATCAGAAGGACTATAAACATCTCAGTTTAAACCTGCAAGCTTATAGAAGTCAGTAGAGAGCCTCTGGTACCTTATATAACAGCAACAAATTAATGAGCATTCTGTGTTGGTTTAAAGCTTCTCTTGACAATAGCGCTGTGCAAAGTGGACAACCATCAACGGGCCATTTACCTCACTGCCCGTTTTCCTTGCTTGTATTGAATAAGATATAATGTTGCCTTGACTTCAATTTTTGGCTTGTGAAAACATGTAATTTGGTAAGACTTATGGCCAAGCATGACTTTCTGTCATGACCACACACTGTTATAACTTCACCTTTGGAAAGGTATGTATAAAGTGCATGCCAATGACAGTGGACTTAGTGCCAACCCAGTAATTTTAAGAAGACTTTGATCTCAGACTTTCGAGTACCTGGATATATATTATGATTTTATTTCTAGAGGTAACCAGATTTTCTGTCATACAACAATGTATATATTTTTGTCTTCACTAAAAGTCAAGCATTTTGAGTTGATTTCCTCCTGTCCTTCCCACTAAAACTAAAATTCAAAATGAATGATTGAAATGCTTGTATTCAGTTGGTTCAAACTCAGTTTTAGGATGAAAAAGAATTACATCATTTCAAGGCAAAAAAAAAAAAAAAGGAAGAAAACATAAAAATAACAGGACTTCATAAAAAATTGCACATTTAGTGGAAATGGTGTCAGATCTTCTACTTGCCTTGGTATTCCCTTCTCTCTTTCAGAAAGAAATTATGATATGGGTCAGGATATTAAATTGTTAATTCCAGTGGAATGGGTATTCTTCATAACAGGTTTTGTTTGTTTTGGTTTGGTTTTGCGTAGATGAAAGTGAACTATCTTAAATACATATGTAACCCAAAAGGAGGAAGGCAAAGGAAGGGCCAAAGTAATAAAGAAATTCAAAGTCCTAGTGCAAACACTGTGGGACCAAATTAGAAATGCCACAGTGAAGATTTAAATATGAATTATTCCATCCTAAACAAAAGAAATAATAAAAAACTGATAAACACTTGCTTCCTCATGAGTGTTTCCATCTCAGAACCTAATTTAGAGAAACTACAAGGTAAGGAAAGCATTCAGATCAGCTATAACTCATAGAGAGTGTTTCATGAGGCAGCATCAAAAAAATCAGCTTTGTTTTCAATTAGTTTTCTAAGTAAATATGATGCACTTCAGCATTTGTCATGCAGATGACATTTTTCATCTACTTTTTAATCTACCAAATCCCAGTTTTCACCCTTCACTCATCAATTCTGGTGACTTATTTCGATACACCTTCTGTCTCTTACTGTATTTTTCTTTGAGAATGAAGTGAAAAAAGTCCTTAAATTTCAATCTACCAGCAGTTTGTCTCTGCCAGCATGTTTGTTTATTTATTTGTTTCCATTAGAGTACATTCAAATTTCTTCCTCAACTGGATAGGTTCTCGCAAATGGAATCCCAGATCTTTTTAGAGACACTGTCCAGATGTGTCAAACTCTTGTTGTGTGTGGATAACTTCCTATAATCTTTTTTTTTTCCTCCATGTTAAACCACAGATACTAGTGATGAATTCACTGAAATACTTTTAATAGCATCCTCCAAAGACAGTTATGTCAGATGATACTGAACGCTCTGTGTGCAGTTAACAAAATACACAATGGTTGATTTTACCTCTTGCCTCACACCTTAAAACTGATCACATCAGAGTGTTCTGCTCCTTTTCCTTCACAGAGACTTTTCTCTCACTACAGACAAATGCAGTCCATTGAATGACAGAATCTGCCAAGCTACAGTGAAATTTCTTATTGAAAATTCAGCAGCCATCTGCAAACAAAGACGAGTCTTCTCTTTCTTCCAAATGAATCCTTCCAGGAGAAGTTCATCTTGAATTATGGTGGTGAAGAAAAGTCTTTCATAAGAAATAGACAATTTTTATTTTTTTTCCAAGGTCTCTCTGTCTGAAGAGTAAGCCAGAAGGAAAAAGACATAGGAATCTGGCCACTTACTGGAAACACAAAATAACTTTGAATAGAAGAACTTAGTGCTTTTGAAAAAAAGCTCTGTGTGCAAGATGCGTTTCATCCAAACAGCTGATTAAACTTCTCATTGCAAGAGAATGAAATAAGCTGTTATAATAAATTATTAGGATTTGAACAGCTAATATATAACTGAAATAAAACACTCTTAAAGGAAAATATTTTTTTCTAGAAATTTTACTGGTAGAAATGTAATATTGTAAAAATCATGATACAGGACTGCCCCACAACTACAGTAAGTTCAGCCTCATGAAGACACAGTTGTAAGTCAAGTCTGGCTGAGTTGAACGGTCAATATCATGGTGTTCATTAGAATTCTAGCAGGTCTTTTTCTTGTCACTTTTACAAATGCCATGACATAGATTCTTCAGAAAATGTTTTAATTTCTGAAACATTTGGAAAATGTTTGATATGCTATTTGAACAGCTCGGAGAGAGAGTTCAGATTTGCTTTGAGGAACAAACAAATTTTCTCTCTAAGCTTTAACCCATATACTGTAATATGGTAATGCTAAGATAAATCAGGGAAAAAACTAACACAGCATGAAATGTGAGGAATCCCATTAGAAAGATAATTTTTTTTTCTAGCAAAAACATATCTAAAGAGCAAAGATTCCTTCTATTGTTAGGAGTTCCACAAACAGGACTCCAGTGAGTAGGACGGTCTCTCAATTTCACTTGTGTTCTCTTGATATTTTCTTTCCCTTCTAATAAATATTTCAAAGCTCAGATTTGCAAAAGATTTTTCCCATCAACTTAAGTTATTAAATCATGTAAGGTAAGGGAGTAAGGGAGTAAAGATAAACTTCTGATAGAATAACCTTCACAGAAAATACTGATGCAAATGAACATTTTCTATGATGAAGCCTATGTACTCTGAATAAATACCTGTATATTTAAATATATTTTCTTTTCTCTTAAATTATGCATCAACTGCCATATTCTGTAAACATAAAGAAAATCTTACTTCCTAAAATATTTATGAGATGTCTTACATATTAATAGGGATAGTAACTTAATTCAAATGAAAAGTAAACATATTTATAGTATGCTCATTTTTTTGTGATGCAGAACTGATTTAATCAAAACATTGAAGTTACTGAGGAATTGCATGGTTCTCACATTATATTTGCTATACATCACTTTTATGTACTGATTTAAAAGTGTATTTAAAACTTATGACCTTGTTACCACATCCCACAGAAGGTATGAATGACTGAGCATGCTCAAAGATACGTCAGTGAAATTGGTTTCGTGACATTTGCTGTTATTTTGTGACATTAGTGGAATAAGCAGCTAAAGAAGTAATAAAAATATGGAGTTTGATAAGCAGCACTAATTCATATGACTATATATGTGTATTTTTGTGAATGGATCCGGACATAAAAGTTATGTGCATGTGTTATAAAATATTGAAGTAGATGTTGTGAATGTTAAGTATTGCTTCTAATATATTATAAATTTCAACACAGCATCTGAAAATGCAAAAGAAATAAAAAGTTGTTAAAATCACAGCAGGGAACAAAATTCAAAAGTCATTAGACATTGTTAGTTACTACTCAGGAAATCAATGGATATCTCCATATTCCTTTAATAGAATATGAACTGTATGTTTTACTTAGCTAGTGGTCAGATGATTTTTGGACTAAACTGAGAAAAATGAGCACAGAAACAAATAGCAAATTGACAGAAAGCTCCCATAAATGTTTAAAGTGATTCAAAAGGGGACTGTGCAAATTCATATGAGACTAGTCCTTCATTTTGATTGTTAAACACAACCATATGGATAAACCTGTCTCTCAGAAAGTTCTTGACCTGTAGATAGCTAGGAGAATCTCCCAAGAGAACAATCAGCATATCCCTATTTCATACAAACCATATATCTCCTATTGTCAACTGCCAATATATTGGGTTAGGAACAACTTTTAGTCTGGCTCACGATGTCAATTCATTGATATATTGAAAGAAGAGAGAATTTATGTACTTCAGCACTTTACTGAGTTTGGAATTTTGTTCTGAACTTAAGGTTGAGTGTGTGGTTAAGTTATTTGCTGATTTGGTGCTTCTGGATATAATTCTGCAAATGATTTATTGCAGAACTCTTGACAGACTCCAGGGATGACAGCACAGACAGTTTATAGGAGTATATCCTTATTTTGTTCTGTTTTACAACTTCTGACATGAACTTTCAGCTCCCTGAACTAAGAAGTGCCTATTTAAAATTTTTCAGGTGCAATGCAAAGAGCAGGAAGACCACATCCAATTAAAAATTAATTTCTCAACAATGTTAACTTACAGGTCACTCGTATTTTTAAGAAGCCATAAATAATATATTCATTGCTAATTAGATGCACCTACCTTATCATCGTATCTCCTGTTTAATGAGCAGCTTGAGAACAGTATGGTAATTTAAAATGATAAGCTTTGTCAAAAATGAGTAAATTAAATGAATTCTTTTCAGTGGGCACAAGGAGAATTCAAGGCAGGAATACGCCTCTGAACTTTCTATCTTATGGGTATTTCTGAAATTTCAAAGTTATTCCGTAACAAACTGAAAAAAAGTGTTGTTTTTTTTTTTTTTATAAGAAGGCAACGGCATGTCAGTTTGAATCCATCAATCTGTATATCCCTATTGCTTGTATTTCAAGCGTCTCCTGCAGTGTGCTGTCAGTATATTGGATTAGGAAGAACTTTTAGTATAGCAGATCTTAGGTTGCTGGAAAAGAAAATGAGATTTTTTTCTGAAGACTTATGAAGGGTGAAAAATATTTCACATGGCCCTCCAACATGGCTCACGGTAGCCTGAGGGCATGCATGGTGGAGAAGGGCTACCATCATGGTCATGGCCAAACCTCTGTCTCCTCCCCTCAGCACATACGTGGGTTAATAGCGCTCTTATTTTCCATAACACAGCTCCGTGAGTGAGTGTGTTAGAATCATAAACCTAGCTATATTAAGAGCAGGATCCATCTCACACAACTTGAACTAAACAGATTTTCTCAGATGTGTAAACTGTAACAGGAATGTAGACAGCTAACTCAAATAGAGACCTCTGCACTGTAAGTTTCTAAAGTAAGACAAAATGATTTCTACCACAAGAGCCTTGAGCTGTTAAGCACAAGATTTGTAGATCTCCCCCCCTTCAGGACTAGATTCAGATAGATATGAGGTGAACCTTGCATTTAGTTCCTCAAAATTTCTTACAAACTTGATATTTTTTTTTAAAAAAAAGCAGCCCAAGCTTACAGAATCTTGGAATGTAGAGATTATCTTTTTACATACATAGTGTTAAAAAAAGGAGGTAAATCACCTTATCAATTAACAAAGGGATTGTGTCAGCTAACTTGAGATTCCTAAAACGAAGTTTTAATTTAAGCTAGATGATGAAGTCTTAATCACAGTCAATAGTAAATGGAAGACAACTTCAGAACATAAGGTAGTTTGGGAAACATGGTTTAGGATATCCATTGGAGAGACCCACATTTCTCAAAGTATCTGGATTGTACAAAATATCTATGTTTTAGGTATAGAAACTGAGCTGCCAAAGTGAGAATTCACCTATATATGTCTTGGTCCTGCGTGGAGCCAGGAGTTGAACCCAATGATCCTTGTTGTGTCCCTTTCAGCTTGGAATAGTCTATGATTCTAAATCAGTATGTAGGGATGGAAAATGAGAGAGAACACAAAGGTATAAAAATATGATAGAATGGCAACATGACTTTCAAATTTTGATGGTAATTTAACATGGACTATCTTGAATTTCTTAGCTGGTCTGACTGAATATAAAATCGTCTCCTCTTTAAGGAGAGGATAAGTCTAGAGAACGTACAGTGCAGAGGTCAAGCTTAGAAAAGGAATGGACTAGCTATCTTTTAAGGACATTATCTTCATTATTTTACCATCCTGTTCTCTCTCTTGCTCAGACAGAATATTTCATATCAGTAGCATATGATGATGTTGTACATATTTGCACCATGAGAACTCAGAGTTGGGCTTGTAAGAGATTTAGATGGAAATATCCTGAGCTTTAGGTCCTACTTCTCTTTAATTCTTCAGGTACTTGACTGTCTTCTGGTTGATGGAGAATTAATTAACTTTGAAGCTCTTAGCACAGCTTTACTTTAGATGTACCTTGTTTCTAACACACCTTCAGAGTTTTTATTAAAGACAACTGTTCTCTTTCAGTCCATTCAGTAGTGTCAATGGGAACTGTGAGACTGCAGCTGGTAAAGAAAACATTGTGATGTGTTCAGTAACCATTTAAAAGTTTGTCTTTGAGTAGGCTTTAAAAGTTTTTTCTCTTACCACCAGAAAGATAATAATTCTACTAAACTAAATGTAGTAGTATTTCCAGGACCAATAAAACAATGCATAAAGTATTTCTGAATGAATTTGAAAGACAATCAGATATCTATTTCCAGCAGCACTCAGTGTTCTGACATGAAATGCAGAAAATATTTGTATGAAATTTGTAGCGATAAGCAGGACTAACGTGATGGAAATAGTGTTACAAAAGGTGGAAGGAAAATACAGCGCTCACCTGGATCAGAAGATTTGGGGCTTGCAGGAAAGGGCTCCCACCAAGGACGGATCTCCAGGAAGAGATCCTTCCTCAGGGGCAGTCAGCCCTTAAATGAGGCCTAAGAGGGGTGGAGCCAGGCTTCCACCCCTTCTGGTTGCACAGGTGAATTGCCTTCACCTGTACTCCCAGGGCTGACTGGGTCTTTCCTTCAGGTGCTCAATCAGTGGTTCAGGCCATGACTCAGCAGTTCCCATACAAAATTAAAGCAGAACATTTATTTATTAAAAAAAAAAGAAGTGATATTGCGCAGCTCTTCTGGGCTATAAGCACTTGGGGAATGTAGTATGTCAGATACTTCAGTTCTGATGTGTCGCCCAAGTTGTATTAGTCCCAGACCCTTAAAGACAATTCCACCATAATGTACTGCATGCTTAATAATTTCATCTAAGTTTAAAAAGGAACAACACAAAAACAAACAGCCACACACAAAAATTTTAAGTTAAACTCTTTACTTTTTAAAAGTAAATAGGCATAAAAAGCTTGGTGACATAGAGAAATACGTCCATTTCACTAAACTATTGGCTTTTATTCCATTGTTCTAATAATAAATAAGTACTATGTCTTTTCACATGGTGTCATTGAGCAGTGAAGTTTCCAAGGTTAAAAAAATACCTTTAATGATAATTATCTGAGAGTGGTCATGAAAGTCTGATGAATGGGATCAATCTGTCTTGTACTCTGATTGTAAGGGGGCAAAAAATAGAAAAGTGCAGAGCAATTACATTTTGTTACCACTTAAGACATTAATAATCACTTAAAATTATTTTTTTTTAATGCAAACCTTGTCCCATCACAGGCCAAGAAAAGAGCTATGAACCTCTAATGTCTCATCTGACTTTGGTTGGTTAATTCTCCTCGGCACCACACTTCCTTACTCCAGTGAATAGTTCACTGCATTCTCTTGTTGCTCGTTTGAGTGCTTATCTAACCTTCAGTTCTTCTGCCAGTCATATTTTCATGTTCTTCACAGTGCTGAAACAGTCTAAGTGATATATCACTCATGCCATTTCTTTACCTTTCAAACTCAGATTTATGATGTTCTTATCTATGTGACATTGGTAACTACCGTTTGATGCAGTATGCTGGTTTTATAGCTCCATGCACAATTTGGTGTGTGTCACCACTGCATGAAGGAAGTACTGAACCAGCTGATCTATATTTTCAGTAGTTCTTTGGGAAATTCTTCAAGGATTAGAGTTTAGCCTTTCCACTGTAGGAACATATGACCCTTCTTAAAAATACAAGTGATTTCTAAATTTGCATGAGAATACCACTATGGGAGTAGTGTTCTCTATGAATGCTACAGTAAAGGCTACTCTGCTTGGAGGTTTTATGTACCTTGCTGATCTATGGTAAATCTTCAGCATCATACTGAAAAATAGAGAAAAACAAAAGCTTACACAGCAACTGCAATCATCATTATCATCTCTGTTGTAATGAAACTCACATTTATCATGAGTATACACTATATCCTGTGCGTTGTTGACCATTCGTGATTTATTTTGGAGGTCTGAGGATGGGGCTAATACACGACAAGATAACAAAAAAAACGTTTTTTTAGAGCATGAAATTATTTGATCCATCCCTTTCTGTAACAACAATTCCACACAGTGTTAAATTTGTCCACAGTGATCTCAGGCACTATCAAAATGTGATTATCTCTTACCATATAGAGATTATGATTCCTTTTGAATTCTTCCTGGAGAGATATGTCTCTAATAGGAATAACTCAAAGGAGAGAAAAAAAAAAAGCATCTGTCAAGAAATATAAAAATATGGAAGTGCGAGAAGAAGATATCATAGAAGAGTGCAGTAAGAAATGAGCACATAATGTGTGTTAGTGAAGAAATGTATAAGATTGTGTAACTCTATTTATCTATGTTCTCAGCTGTATGAGTATATAGCTTTGTACTGCTACACACAGTGAAAATTTCTCAACAAAATCGAGAACAAAACAGTGATACTAAAATCGTTATTGCTCCTTTAAGGATGAACTGGTTTCCTGCAGAACACCATTTTTCTGTCTTTATCTGGGCTGCAGTATTTCCAATTTCTTGTTCCTCATAATAACAGTTTTGATACTAACTTATTCCACTGGCAATTTTTAACTATAGCAGACATCTTCAATAGCTCTCAGACTGCAGATGATTTTGATAGGGAAACATCTATAGATATTACTATTCTGATAGTAAATCACTCTGAAGCCATTTTTTTCCCCTGAACCATCTACATTACTGCAATTTTAGAATGAAAGTGACTTATCCTCGTTGCTAAACTGCTTATTCAACATGTAGTTAAAAAGCAAATATAATTGGTGCAACATTATCTTCCTAACCAGAATCAAAACTGATCAGATAGTTATGAAAATCTCACCAAAATTCTCAGAATAGTCTTTAATCTCAGTTTTATAGCAACTTCTGGCACTGCATGAATACAAGATTTTGGACAGTCTCTGTGTTTTAGAACAGAAGTAGCTAGGTTTAGTTTGTGGAAGGGAGATAAAATATTTATAATGGGTTCAAGTGCTTCAAAAGTGCAGGACTCTACTACTTTAGGTTACAATAGCTACTTGGTAAATACTAAGAAAAGGGTAATGTGTTTGGAACTCTCAGCAATCTGCACCCCCCATTACCTGTTCCTCCTTACTCTTTCATGTTCTCCACCTCCTCAACATTAAAGATTCATCTGTGACAGTAATCACCACTATTAAATGTTGTAGCAGCCGTTTGTAGTTGCTTCCAAAAATCCTCTTCATAACATCATTGTTAATTAAAAAGGAACCCAGCACATCCTGACTCTTCTGGTTTTGCTTCCTAGTAGAAACGAGAGCTTTTGAATATGATTATAAATGAAAATATTTATTTTGTCTTTTCTTTTCTGACAAAGCAGACCGCCTGCAAAAGACAGAACTGAGCAAAGTCCTTAGTTTCAATCTATTTAACACACATTGTCCTGTTTGAAGATGAAGCATATAAATATGTGTGCATATATTAACAGAGAGCACCTCACTGACAAAGTCTTACAAGTCTCAGTTGGAATGTCAAGTTGACATACTTATTTAACACTCACAAAATGAGAATCCAAAATATCTACATATTAAGACTCCAGCATAGCAAAATGAAGAACCAGTTATTCATAGAGTTGAACCCTTTTCCCCGTCTATAAAACCTCTGAGCAGATTTTGAGTCTGAAGTGTTCTCAAATGCCAGACCAGAATAAGATGATTATTGAGATATACTTTCCAAGTTCTCCAATACAGACATTTGTTTTCAAAGTGTGAAAGAAGTGTAAAACAGCACAGCTTATGTGTTTTTGAAGGCTGATCTTTCTACTAGGGAAATGTCTTTATTCATGCTCCAATCTTTACTGTCCCCATGGTAATATTTTAGAAAAGCTTTTTGATAACTGTGTAGAAAGTTGTTTACAGATCCTAAAATAAAGTTAAGTTTGCAGTGAAATATAAACTCGAAATGCACTTGAAAATATTTTTTTCTCATATCCAGTGATAGATATGTTTTACTGAAGGGAATATGAGCAATTTGATTGAATATATAGACTAAAATTTAGGAGGTACACGGCATTCTACTCAGAATCAAAGTATAAACAGGGTTGGAAAGGACTTCTGAATATCATTGAATTCAGCCTGTGCTCAGAGAAACTGTAATTTCAAAGTTAGAGAAGGTTGTACAGGGCCTTGCCCAACCTATTTCTGACAATTTAAGCAGATGGAAATACAGCCACTTTTTTGCAGTAACCTATCCCTTCTCACAGATTAAGAGTAGATAAAGGAAAACAGTAATTACATCTTTTTTTTTTTTTAGCCTTTTCTATTCCACAAGCTGAGAAACAAAACACAATACTAGTTTTCCCTTTGTATTTCCTCTTGCTTATTTCACTAGATATCTTAGTATTCCTCTATCAGACTCACTCAAGTGTTGCAGAACTGAAAACATGACAGTGTACTCCAGATGCAGCCTCAGAAGTGAACATAATTCAGAAGCTAACTGAAAATCTGCTTCCTGTTAAAGTTAAAAGAGGAAAACTGCTATTGCACTAACCATTATTTCTATCAGTAGATATCCTGATGTTCCTGGAAAGATCTGATCTGGCAGCTGGGTAATGTATTTAAATACTCTGGAAATAATAAAACTAAGTTCACTACATGATTCTTCCAAGTCAAGAATTATTCTTTTCACTGGATCAATACCAAATCCTGTTTCCTAAATTCCAGTCAGTATCTTGGATATCATTGACCTCTTGATAAATATGCTGAGAAAATGCTCCATCAATTTAAAATGCAATTTTTACCACCATGTTTCTGAAGTGAAGAGTAATTTCTCTGTAAATAAGCATGTCATTTCATCCACAGACAGCAGGCATTTTAAATTATAGATGGAGACAGATTATGAATATTGTCTCTATGAAAGCTGATGCTTTATCTACTATTGATTTTTTAGCATTCGTATAATTTATTTGAATAAATAAGCATTTACTTAAAGGAGTTCCACTTTGTAGAACTCATTCAAAAGAGAAGATAACCACATTTCCAACCTCAAAGAAATACTTATAAATGAAAAATGCATTTGTACATATTTCCATATTAACTATCATGTATATATGCCACAGCACACTTTATGGTGGTTATGTAACTGTTAAAACTAAATTAACTCATTTGCTTTTTTTGTGAACATACATTTTTCATATGTGATTCTTCTCTTTAGTTTTCCAGGTCTGTACAATAGATATAACTTTGTTTGCATTGTCTTTACAGAGAATTCAATTTTCCTGAGTTAGAGACTGCTAACATAGCTTCTTCATGGTGATTTCTTGCATATGATTTTATATGTTGTTTTGGTTTCCCAGGCTCCTGATGTTTCTTTTGCCTTAAATAAACCTCAGATTCTTACAGTGTTGGAATTAGGAAAGAGTGACAGGAAAAAAAGAGTGACCTTACCGGAGCAGAAAGTTGGCTAAAGAGCCAGTAATCACTTCCGTTTCTCAGCTCTAATCTGTCTACTGAATTAAATGTAGTGGGACATGGTACTGTTGCAATTATACCTAGTGCTTCTAGGGAATCACGATCTGTGTATTCAATCTCCACTTTTAAAGGACAGACTGATAAATTTAGAAGAAAGACTATGTGATATCTAAGTATTACCTTGACCTTTTTGCAACTTACTTGCTTTTTGATCCTGAATACTTTGAAGGAAAATTAAAAAAAAAAAACAAAAACCCAAAATTCCTAATAAAAAACTTGTAAAGGAAATATAAAGCTTTGGGCAAATCTCAACTGCGATCCAGATATTTTGTGTTCAGAACCTATGAAGCTAACCTAGAGTTGTAATGCAGATACATTTCTCTTCTAAACAAGACCCTCACTGAACTATCTATTCCAAAGTCTCACCTCTAAGTTCAAGGAAATGATTTATCATGACAGCCAGAGGTCTAATATGCAGGATAACATAAGGTAGCCCAAGGGCTATTGACTCTAGAAGCAAAAGTTCAGAATTCAGACTCCCTACAAGTCCTGTGAGATACTGGAGAGTAATTTAAGGACTAAAATACTTTAGTTTCTACTGTGTTTAAATAAATGAATATCCAGTCTTACTTTATAAAAGTGTAACATGCACAAATACTTACATGTGTTGGGAAATAGCAACAAGCAAGCAAAAACTTCTGTCCTCAGCCACTTTCTCAGCCTGTATGTAGGTTTTGCAAGCAACTTAGAATATAAGAACACCCGAAACAGTAATATTCTATCTGGAAATGAAATGTAATTTCATTACAGAGCTCTGAAATTGCTGCATTCCTATGAAAGCTTTTAGTTCATAGTTTAGCTCGTGTAAACAACTATAGCCAATAGCAGCAGTGAATTCTACAGCTTTACGTACAAGTAGAATTAGGATAGTAACTGCTCAGTAGTTACTGCTCTTGTCTGGTCTGTACTTCCTACATCCAACATTTATTAGATGCTCATCTCATTCTTTCCGAAAAAGCAGTGAACAATTTTGTATTCCCTTTATCTATGTCTCTCATTATAACATCTGTCCTATGCCATATTATTATTTTTGCCTACATCATCTCTGAATCATATCCTTGCCATGTCTCATGTCCTTTTCTTAGCTGAAAAGTTCTACTTCACCTAGGCAAACTCGAAGTGGGAGAAGAAATATTGGGGAAATTCTGCAGAACCGTATCTTTCCCATAGAGCAAATCTTTCATTCTAGAAAATATACTCCAGAAATTGTTATTTCAAGGTAAAAAGACAGTTGCCAATGAATAAATTAAACTATTAGTGAGATTGTTAGGTTGTCCTGCTACTATTGAAATTCTCTGTGTAATGACGTGATATAGGAATGAATTTGAAATTCAAGGTGGCATCCAAAATCTTGGATACAAACGTGCAGGAAATATTCAACGAAAAAGAGAGTATTAAATCCTGGCACCACAGAAATCAGAGGGAGTTCTGAAGCCTTTGGCAAATGTTCTCCCTCCTGAGTTTAGTGAACTCAAATTTTACATGCAGGAAACCAACATGAATTCTATCTTACATACAGAGCTCACTTCATGCAAACATGAAGTATCCTGTTTCCAACAGACATGGAGATTACAAGGGTGGTAGACTACAAAATATTAACACAAGAAAGTGCTGTAAAATTTGAGTGGATAGAATTTTAAATTCAGCATACCAGAAAAAATACTAAGGAAGCTAATTTTGCATCAAAGGCTAAGTAAATTACATTACCTTCAGTTTTTGCACTGTATATATTTCAACCGGGCAATAATATGTACTGAGTTCACTGAAAGATTGTAAAAGTCCAAGGTACTACTCTAACCAGAGTAGAAGATAAACATATTAAGGGCAAGCAAAAGGATCTCATGTGGGTTTTAAAATCCATATTCAATACTTCTTGTCAGGATTATTCTCTGCAGGAAAAAAAACAAACAAACAAGGATTGTGGGGGAAAAAATGTGCATGAATTAAAATTTGGGGGGGGTCATAGTTAATTATAGTTTGTTCTGTTATAACTACTTCTCCATGAATATACATAAGGCTAAAAATCCCATTATGGTTTAATTATACAGCCATTAGAAGAAGAAAATTGCTAATGAAAGCATCTATGAAAAATGCATATCATTCACAAAACCTTACACAGTATACCACAGATATTTTTTTTCAAATATTGTAGCAAAAAGATGACTCTCTGAGGAGTTCAGCATTTCATTTAATAGCTTTTATACATTAGCAAACCTTTAATTATGTAGAATTATGAGAGCTGGAAATGGAAACCCATTTGTGTGCCATTTTAAATCAGACATCGGCCTTATTACAGGATACAAGGTGAGCACATTCTTTCACCTGAGCTGTTGTTTCACCATCTGGGTTCTTTAGTCATAAACTTCAAAAAATTTCATTGTGGTTTATCATCAACCTTCAACACAAGGTTTTAAAGCTATGGTTTTCCTAATTTTACAATATTGGCAAATTATGTTATTGCCTTTAGCATTTATCTGTTAGCAACATTTAATGTAATGGTTGTTTGTCATCTATAATGTATCAACTTGATTTTTGCTGAATTAATTGAATAAAGCTACTCATGTAAAATACAGAATGCATATGCTGCTATAACAATCCTAATAGATTCTTCTACAGGACATACAACCCCAAATTACTTATTCTGCCAAAAATGTTGTGGTTTTAAATGACAAAATCATTTATTTACTACCAAACTGATGTATTTAAAGATTATAATTAAGGTTTTGCAGTGGTATTCAAAGTTATAAGAAGGGTCAAGCAAAGACTTTTCTTTGCATAGACATGATGTTTATACTGTAATTTCTTATTCTGTTCTCCAAAGCGTTGAGTTGAAGATTTGTCTTTCCTACAGCTCCTGTGACCACCTATTGTTCAGACTGAGAAACTGAAGAAAGCTAACATAACTCTTAAAATTGTGTGCCGAAACTGTAGCACTTTAAGCACAGTTCAGCTGTATGCAGGTTGCAGCTGATACTGACTTTACCTACTCAATCAGTTGGGCAAATCCAATAGCCTGTTTCCCGAGCCATGTCTATATGAAATTCAAAACATGGGCAAAATTTAAACAGCAGTAGAAATGAATAGTTAAAACTTTGTCCGCATGTATATTTTGTCTTCATGCAGAGGAAAAGTGCTGTCTGTTTGAATGGAATCCTTCATCTATTTCACTGGTAGACCATAATAATAAGGAGAATGCTACAGTATGTTTGACTTGTAAGTAGTAAAAGTGCTTTTAATTGCTTTTACTACATAACAGTCCCTGGAAAAATCCCAAACCCTTCTAACATTAAAGTCCTAGTTGCCTGTGATCGTAAGTGTGGAGGACAAACATAGAAAGCTTTTCATATTTCAGAAAATCCAACAGCTCAGTTTTAAGTGACTTCTTGAAATAAAGAAATTGGAATTTCTCACCCAATTTGGACAGAAGTGATTTTGAAACATGAAGAGAATTGCGGACAGCCACTACAAAGAGAAGCATCTCCTCTAGCAGTGTTTCCAAGAAACAGTAGCAACTTCTCTGTGTTTCCTAAGCGTGCTGATAAAGTCTAATCAGAGATTGTAAATAGAAATTTTTTTAAACTGTTACATGATTTCAGAGATTGTGTAAAAAATTTATTATTGGCATATTAGCGCAATAGGTCTGAAATATTTTCAGTGGGTACTGACTGCTGTTCAGACGAGTACAGTTCTGTAATGTCACTTTTTTAGTTGCACCCCTTTTGCTGTGGCTCTCCCTGAAATTTTATGTTCCTACTACAGCAGTTCATAGATATGTGAATTAATAATTCAGGAAAACACATTTTAAACCTGTGCTCAAAAAGTTTTAGTGCACAGATATCTGGCTCTGTAACAGCAGGCATTAGAAGAAAGCACATAAACCATTGCAATTTTTTTCACAAATGAGAAAATTCTGTTTGTCCCCAGGTTGTAAGTGAACTGAAAATCACTTCTTTCTTTAGAGATATTTTGTGGCTATAGTATTTCAGAGATATCCACTGGCAAAAGTAGATGACAGAATAGCTTTCTCCTCACAGAAAAGTGGACACTTAACAGCTTATCTATTTTAAAAAACCCAACCAAACATAAGGAAATTAAAAAAATTAAGAGCTTCACAAGGAAATATCGAGACCCAAACTGGAATTTTCTACTTGGTATAATGACTGATAAAATAACATAAGTGCATATTTAATTTCTAACATGTCAAAAACAGTAAACATGGAAAGCAAGAAGTTGTAATAAACGGATGTGAACCTTTAGGGTGGAGGGATATGAAAAAGAAAATTGAGTAAGATTTACAAATAATTCTGCTATGCTGATTCACGAATGTGAGGAAGAAAAGTGATTTATAGGAGCAGAAAATTGAAGTTGAATAGGCATAAAGGAAAATATTACACTAGTTTTAATTATGCTATACCATAAAAATGAAAACGTTCACAGTAATTTGAGGAGCAGAGAATATGACACAATATTATGTCTAATTTTCTGTTTTGTTTATGCATACACATAAAATTAGCAATCAACCAAGAGGAAAATTAATTTTTATCTCATAATGAAGTTTAGTCTATGTACGGATTTACTTGATTCCTAAATATATTTGCTGATTAGGTAATTGATAACCTATAGCAATACTGATTTTCGATAGTCAGTGCAATGAATAATCAAGAGTCCCATTGCCAGGAGGTTTACAGTGGGGCCAAGAGTGGAACTGGCCATAAACAGAAAATTACCCACACGTCTTTTAATGTGTTCTGAATGAAGTGACCTGAGGAGCAGATTTCAGAGATCAAAAATTGCACAAATGTGTTTAAAATCAATCTTTTTTTTTTCTTAGGGCTCATGGGTGACTCAAAAATAAAATGTAAATATCGAACCGCCTTTCTTGTACAGGATGCCTATTTGATCTGCTCCAGGTTTGTTTCTGTCACATCAATGAAATGCGTACTTAGCTTTAGTCTATTTTAAGCAAAATTAAAGGAGATTTTTGTTTTTTATAAAACTCACTCTTTTCCCCCTCAAATGAATAACAAGGAGCCACGTATTCCAAGTTACGTGAGAAATCACTGGCTTTTTCATAAAAATAATTGTTAGGAAATAAATGTGCATTTATACTTTTGTCTATATTTTTTACAAGTTCTACATATAACAAGTACTCCCTCTTGAAGCACACACGCAGAAAAAAAATAATACTGAAATAATAGTTATTAACAGGACTAAAATTCCACACTGAATCCTTTCAGTCACAAAAAAATGTCTTGAAAATATTTCAGTGTGAATTGGGTTACATATCTAAAATTGAACATAACATTTCATTAGCTAAAGCAAACAAAGATCACAAGCAACATTTCCAGACTTACCCACTGCATGACGCAGAGGAAATGCATGCTCAGGCCTGTGGCAACTTAAGACAGAGCCGGATTCAATTTCCCACTAATACAGAAGTCTTGCCTTGGGGAACTAATTGTCTAAGCCGGCCAAATATCAGCTTTCCACTATGTCATTTGGACTCTGAGGGCTATTGGCAGTGGACTTCCACCTGTCACCTGGTCTCAGATGGCTGCTTAAATTTTTGAATATATCTTGCAGTCCTAATTTTCTTTTCTTTCCTTTTCTTTTTGTGTACATGCTCCATCAACTTTAATTAAATTCTTAATAGCTGCATATAGCTGTAAAGTTATACTACAGTGCAGTAGGCAAGCTCTTTAGAGAGATTATTTGAGTTTTCTCATTTTTTTTATCATACTGCACCATTTTGTCTCTTATTATTTTGGTTCAGCTGATGGAGTGTGTGGTGACTCCACAAAGGATCATTATGAGTTTTTTTCTGTGTGAGTAGATCCATGGTAATGGACTAAGCAGTGAGGAAGACCTCTGTGTTTGGTTGACTTTTCTTCTTTTAGTAAAACATTCCTTTAACCAAAAATTCTTCCAGAGGTACAAGATGCTATTCTCACAGTATATCCAGACTATTATCTGAGGTTTTCTGTTGGCTCTGATGACAATGTCTTCTACCCCTGAGATATGGTCTTGATCTCTTAGAATTTGAAATCAGATTGAAATCATAACGGATTTTTTTCTATTTATTTATTTTTAATTCAAAGACAAAAGCAAGCATTGTAGAACACCTTTCTGGCCAAAAAACTTTACTAGGACTACATCAGTGAAAAGTTCACAGAGCACTCTTTAATCTGTGTACTGCATTATAGATGTCCCAATGACAGAATTCGCCAATGTACTTCATACACTCTAATCAATTTCTTTTATAAGGACACTCTTTTAATTATTATTTACATGGTGAATGTAGAGATAGACCAAGACAAGTTGCAAAAGTTTTCCCTTTGCTGATACCTAATTATTCAAGCTCATTAGTATCCTGATATACTAAAATCTTGTTAAGGGCAAAACAGAGTACACCATATTTATGGAACTAAGAATTTAGTGTTAGTACAATCAAAGCCTTAACAGTCTATCTAGTCCAAATTACTTAATTAAATACAAAATTACAGGAAAGTTTAATTAACAATACAGTTAAAAATTTTATACAAAGACCTTCATCTGTATTACCTCTTTCTTATGAGGTTGTGCTCGGTTTTCTAATCTTGATTGTACTTGTTATCGTTATAAACTAAAGCTAAACCAAAATACAGTTTGTTAATCATCACCCTAAGACTGAACAGTTATTACTTCAGAGGAAGAACCTCAGTTCAGAATAAACCAAGATAAGCTCAGACAACTCCTGAGACCATGCACTTTCAGATCAATATAAAGCCAGTAACTGACAGTAATGGAAAAAAAAAAAGTAAAGATGTTCAATGTTCTATGATCTACATTAAATTTTTATTTTTCTTCACATCAGAGATATAGCAATTCATCACATGCTTCCCACTACCATTTTAATGTTTTCACCAATTTACATCTTCATTAATTTTCAGCTCTTTGGGTCTAAACACACTGCTTCTGACATCAGATGTTTGGACAACTAAGCAGACATTTTATTCTCCCTGTGCAACCAATGAGATAAATATCTTCCTACATACTGTTGGCTTCACATAGCCCCAGACAACAGTACAAAGCATAAGGATCTGGATCTTGTACGGAGAAATATGTGACATCATTGCAGACTTTTCCTTCTATCCTTTACACCTTTGGAGGCTTGGCGTTGCTCAGTGTTTTTGTCACAGTGATGCTGACTAAATTTAAACATCCTAAATAGGTCAGGTGACTCTAAAAATGTCTGTTTTTCTCCCTTTACAACATAGAGAAATGAATGCCTTAGCTTAACTGTAGATGTCTACACCATGGAGAGGGAGTCAAATGTGGTGACTAAGGTCCCTCACTAAACCTCTAATTCTAGCCTTAATTTTGCTTGAGCTTATATTATGCTTTTGATTACAATTTAATATCCCTCAGCAACATGCTGCTACAAAAAGAAACAGACGGCTGACTATAGGCAAACAAGTAAGTTCTTGTATTTCTTTGATTGCTGCCAAAAATCTTTCAGGAAAAAGAAAAAAAAAAAAAAAGAATAAGCTTACCCCAAACCTACCAAAGATTTAGTGAAAAATCAATGTAGAAGTCTATTTTATCCGATACACAGCAAGTGAATATGCTGTCGTTGCTGGTTGTTTACAGAGCTGGATGTTTGCAACATTCATCCCTGGATGCAGTTTTAATTTTCCTAAGAGACAGCTGATTGTGCATGCACGTATACTCATAAACACTGAGACAGAGCACCCATAAAATATTTTCATTTTTTCCATCCATGGTATCATTTATCTTATTAGTTGTTAGTGCTGCAGTTTCCATTTTAACAGTAATCATGACACATTTGTTACTTGATTTATTTGAATAGCACTGTCAAATACTGCATAAACAATACTGTTCTGGGACCAGGCCAAAACTTTCAAATTGCATTTTAATATTTATGTGCCTTCAGACTCCATGAGGAAAAATACACATACTAGCTTGCCATTTGAACCACTATAATACTGAGCCAAACCAAGAATGTCTCTTCCTACAACTTCTGTAATTTATCATGATAATTCTCTAAGCTGATCTTGAGTATTAAAAAAAAAGACATTATTTTACATTATTATCAACTGGCAATTAATGAAATCATATTTAGCTGAAGTAGGGATGCTTGAAGCTTCCTGGATTGGTTTTCTAAATAGCTGCTGCTGATCATCTACGTGACTTCACAGCAACTTCACTACTAATTCTTAAAAGCAATATGAATAGAGACAGCATGACTTCCAGAGTTTGTTTTTTTGAAATGTAATACCTCTCTTCATTTTCTTTGTCTCAGTTAACATCATTCATTAAAATCAAAATGTTTTTTTGCAGCCATTAGCTCGTGATACGTTAGGACCACTATGTTTGTTAGCTGCACATTTTTGATTAGCTGTCTCTAAGGGCAACAATACTTTCTTGCAGCTAGTAAGTCCCACCATAAGAATTACAATAATTAGAGGATGTATTCTTTAGCAGAGCACTGATTATTAGTTTCTTGCTACTAATGACAAGTGATAAGGGTGTGCTCGGTGTTTTGTTCTTTCCATTCCTCCATGGTTGTTCAGAAACCAGCCACCTAGACGAGACTCATACACCAGTAAGGTTGGGCTTTTACTTGTTATACTTAAAAGCTTCTTTTTAACAGAGACCATCTGGATCTCTTATGTTCTATTGTAAGTTATATTATATTGCTGTTTATATCATATCACTTAGTGTGAACTGGTCATTATCTGACAAAACTACAAGAGTAGTTACTCACTGTCCTTTGGAATAATAATGATCCTTATATGGAGAGAACTTGGTCCCATTGTCTCTTAGACAAAATTGCCAGCTGTTAGATCCTGGAGTCAGTATAGAAACGAATACAATTCTTTGAAGCATGTCCTGAAGGCAATGGGATTGATCAAGGACTGGTGAGTCTGTGCCCTGGTGTCTTGAGGAGCCCCTGATGTCCCTGGCACACATCCCCCAGGGAGCCACCAGCCCTCACTGCACTGCAATTTCTTTTCCTCTTTTCAAGATCTTTAATTTCCTTAATATGTTAGAGAACATGAAAGAGAGGCCACATTTCTCTCTTTCCCTCTCTTTTTCAAGTAGCTGTAATGCAGTTTCATTGACTGGAAATTAAGAGGGAGAGCGGCTTCTGGTGGACAAATTGATCACGTTGCCTGTGTGCCCCTGTAGTGATCAAGGCTAACCACATTGTGGGCTACATTAGCAAACGCACAGCCAGCATGAAAAGTAGTTATTTCTCTCTTTTTAGAAGTTGTGAGCATGCAGTGATCTACAGTGTCCACCTCAAGGACAGAAAGTGGCTGACTGGTGTAAATGCAGCAGACTATCACTAGGATGGATGGACAAATGGACCACGTGGCATACAAACGGCCTCTGAAGGACCTGGGTTTCAGCTTCCAACTATAGCCTCCCACTATTGATAGTGCCCAGAGAAAGCAGATCCAGATTCCTCTTGGCAGACAAGAGAAACAAGAGGCAACAGTCGCAAGCTGCCGTAAACATGCTTACTGGATTTAGGAGCAAATTCTCCATGAGAGTGATTAAAAACGACGTGAAATTTCCATCCACAGACATTTTCAGAATTCTACGAAATAAAACTCTGAGTAAATTATCCAACTTGGAGTCAGCCCTTCTCTAGCTGCAGGTGGGATAAATAAACTCCTGAGGTCTTTACAATTATTCAGATTTTACAATTCCAGTTGTCAAGAGCACACATGTTTAGTACCAAGAGGAACTAATTTGTTTGCTCAGAAATGGATGAAATAACATGCAGTGAGTTAAAGGTCAAGGACTTAGATCCTGGAAGCAAACCAGAAAGCTAAATTATTTGCCATTGTAATGAAATGTTTGGACAAACACTTAGAGCCTATACTTCAAAGTCAACCTACATGTCTCATGAAATGGAAATGAGGTTACACTAGTCCACAGACACTGCCCCTCACTAATGCTTCACTGCATACTGCCTTGCAGTCCAGAAATCTTAAATGACTTTTCTCTCATTGAATCAGTGGAAATTGATGTGATTAAGCAGAAAGATGGGATTTCAGGAATTTATCCCACTCATTATTTTTCTGTTTCTGTATTCAGTTGGTTTGAATACAGAATTGTCAGAGAGACTCCCATGATTCAGATAGGTATGTAAGTGAAAGCAACACTAATAGTATATCTAATATCCTTACATACATTTCCGTTTTAACTTCTGCAACCTGTCTGGCACAGTACAGCCAATGTTGCATTCCAGTTATCAGTTTTTCATGGATGACATTATTACCACTCTTGTCACCTTGAGTGCAATACAAGACCAGATTGCTGTCTGCTGAGACAAAGCATGTGATGTACAGCAACTATTATAATAGAAAAATTGTCTTTATCTTTTATATTCTGGGAATATTTGTTTTATGTATTCTCTAACAGCTTCAGCTTAACATCACACATGAAATGAAAATTTCTTCCTGCCTAACCTCCACCTCACCACACAAATTTGTGGAGGGAAAGTGAATCTAGTTTTAAGGTTACTGTGTTTTGTCTTTTTTATTGGGATTCTGTCAGTTAAAAGTTTCTGGAATAATGTAATTAGGCAGTTCAAGGGAAATCTTGAAAGTACGATCCCTTACTGCTCAGAAAACCAGAAAACAAACTAGAAAATTAATATAGCATTTTACATTTTAAGTTCCTTGTAATTTTTTCAGGGTCTGCCTCCTGACTGAAACAGCAGTGTTTAAGTTCCCTCTCTCCTTCCTAAGTTCCAATGACTGCGTCAAAACAATATGGTCCATAAATCAGAGCAGAAACATCAGATGATTGTATTACAACGCTTCAAGAGCTAGCTATTAGGAGAACAAGGAGGGCAAACACACATAATCAAAGAGTATTCTACATATCTTTAATGGTCAAAAATCAAACTAGGATATTCTATGTTTGCTATATTTTGTCTAAACCTCCTTTGGGAAAATGAGACATTTTTACTGAATTATCTCTTCATAAATTACTCAGATAAAAATAAAATCTTGATGATATTCTCTTTATAAAACTTTATGCTATGGATTGAACGGTTCATTCTCCGAGTTGCTGGAATCTTTGGAAGAATCTTAAGAAAGTGAGCTATTCTCTAAACCTCTAACCATCTCACCTCCCTTAGAAAAGACGAAGGTAAAGACATACGTAACAATCTCCACTTTAACTTGAAAAGGAAGTGATGTCAACATTTGCTAGGGAATGTATCTCATCACCTTCATCTATGTATCTCGCTACCATAATCTGTGAATTCAATTTTTTCTATTTTGCTTTATGCTTTACCTCCCTGTCAGTCCCCAGCCAGTCTCTCACTGCCCAGCCAAACTTACCCAGTAAAGAACTTTTCCAGTGAAGCCTGAGAGAAGTTAAAATAATGTTGTTTAGTCAAAATTTCTTTCTCTGGGAACACGCTGGAATATTATTTCCATATAGGTGTGCCTCTACAGACTGCTATAATGCAGCAGACCTCTCTGCTTCCCTGAGAGGTTGTTTTTTGAATTGGAGTTAGCCTATGGAAATTATTCTGTCATCTTTCCATGAAAGAATTACAGAGGGCGATCCTTTTTCTATAATTAATTACTCTCTGAGATGTATTTGCTACTTAGGTTCTTGCTAAAATTGATGCTTTCGTGTTTCTTTCTGTGTTAAGGGAGAATATGTATTGTTCATAGTTCTTGGTGTTACAGACTTGGAACAGAGTTGACATTTTCTATTCACAGCAGTTAATCCACCTGTGAATATGAATATCTAATCCTTTTAAACATTTTCCCTTTGGAAATGTTAATACATGCATTTTCTTGTGGAAATCCACTACTTTTTTCTTTATAGCATAATCAGAAAAAAATTTGGTTATATTTTATAATTGACTTGTTATTTTTTCCATCATTTGTCATTTATTTTATTTTACTATATCATTTCTTGTTACCTTTTTCATCTTTAACTTGTACCTTTTCACTCTCCTATTTTCTCTTGTATATTTCAGGCAGCATTTAGTTAAAAAGAATAGCAAAAAGAATATTTTAATAATAAATAAACGTGCTGATGTGGCTCTTTCCTTTAAAATTTTATAGTAGCATTTTTTTGCTTGTATTTTGGATTCTAAACACTACACTGAAATATTACTTCTATATTTGAGAGCTAAAAAAAAATACGTAAATTGATCCTTTTATCTTCCAAAAGTTCTTGGCAACACAAGGCAGTACAAGCCAATCAAAATTTATGTGCTGAAGACCTATAGTTAGAAGATTCATGGATCATGTACAGAATGCACCTAATAGCATTTGCCTTGTTCATAAATAGTGTAAGGTTGTTTTGTTAAGTAGGGGAGGTAGCACATCTGCAAACAAAGCTAAAATATCATTATGACACAATGGTCTTACAAACATTCTGCAGTGGCAGGTAGAGAACATTGCTCATATACCCAGAAAATTACCCAGCAAAGGTGGAAATCTGCCTGACACAATTCTCTGGAGCTGACTAAATCTTGTTACTCTTAACACTAGTTGACTTCTGTGTGGCTGCACAAGCAAAATAACTCAAGGAAATAATGAGGCTTCATTTCATAGGCTGGCCTACTAGAGTATTGCCACAGGGAAAGGTATCTGGTATTGGCATGATAGAGTTGAGGTATTAGGGCCACAAAGATGATGAAGGGACTGAAGGACCTCTCCTACGAGGAAAGACTGGGAGAGCTGGGACTGTTCAACTGCCAGAAAAGGAGGCTCAGGAGATCTCATCAATGTCCATATAAACCTGCAAGGTAAGCACGTAGATGATGGTGCCAGGCTTTATTCAGTGGTGTCCAGTGACAGAAAAAGAAGCAAACTAGAACACAGGTTCTATCTGTGTTTTGCATTTTACCTCATGCAAATCACTCTGATAAATGCTATTAATGCTATTAATTTGTTCCAATTAGCTGCGCACTATAACTCTGTGTTACTTTAAATTTCAAGGATAAGTTTAGAAAGCATAATGTAAAATTACCTGTCGTGCATTTGTCATGGGATAAGAGGATGATATGGGACTTATTGCTTGTGTGAGTCCTTTGTCTGACTGTTAAGAATTATAAAGAAACTCAATATAGAAATGAGATACTGTCTGTTAATGGTTCTTCTGATGTATTTTGTGCTGATAATTGCAACTTTCCTTCTTACTCGATCCTCAATGCATGTGTCTCCATTAACCTCCAGTGTTGATCAAGCATATGGAACTAGTATATTACTCTCCTTGAGAGAGAGCACACCAGCTCCAGGACTTCCACTCTGAACCAGTACAAACTTCTTTCATATTTCCTTCAGTGATACAAATAAAGATTTGAAAGCTTAGAACTGAAGAAATTCCTATGTTTATGAAGAGGAAGTAGCATTTTCTGACATGTTACATATCCACAAAAGAATCATGTAAGTTGAGTACGTGACAAATGTAATGGTCTCTGACATTTGCCAGCACAGTCTGTTATAGATGGAAGAAATCTTTAAGCAAAAAAATAAACAAAAGGAATAATTCCCACTTATTTAATGGCAAATTATGTCATTCAGACAGGAGAATGCTGGGTGAAAAATAACAGAGTAAAGAGTTTTAAAAGAGCTTCCTGTACCAAATAATGAGACCATTCTAAGTAAGTTCACCGAGAGTATTTCCGAAAAATGGCAAGAATCTTTCTGAAGAACAGATCTTTCTCCCATATGGGGATGGAGAAGGGATTCAGAATACATAAGAAGGCTCAAAAAAGAAGAAACTCTATAGAAGAGTGTATAAGAATGAGAAAATCACTGTTGCTGATTTAGGAGGCCTCAATCATCACTTCATGCTGTTCTCTCACAAGGCACTATCCAGAGCATGACAGTACAGCTGTAAGCAGACCTTGTAAGTTTGGAGATAGCTTTTGTTTGTGCCTTTTGTGTATATAGATAAGCCAATCTAATATTGTTCCCATACCAATAATTTAATGTTAAATTAGTTTAGGATATTTAGCACGTCAACTGCAAATGGGGAAGTATGCACAATTCCTCCATATTTAAAAGATGATTGAAGATAAAATTGGCTGTAAATGATAATAATAATAAATAATCCTCATTTCTTCAGTAATAAATTCTACTTTTCAAAGTAAAGGAATTATTTAGATAGAATGATAAATTGAATTAAGAGACAAATATGAAAAAATGTAGTTAATGAATCATGAATCTATGATTCAGTCCCTAGAGGCATATTGTACCCAGTTTCCCATTATTATTACTTGAATTCCTCATTAGCTCATTACAAAATAAGGCATTTGGTCAATGCTAGCCCTCTAGGCATGCCTTTGAGTCCATGGCGAAAGACAAAATATCTCCATCTACTTCTGTCAAAACCTTCAAGATTTCCCTTTTGCACATCAGATAAGAAAATAAAAATGTTCACTCATATCTGTTCAATACTTCAAGACTTCCAGTTAATGTAATTTCAGCAGAATATTTCCTGATGTAAAAAGAGTAATTATTAATTAATCATTGCAACATAGCAAGAAAGAGTTCAAGAGAGAATCGTAGTATCATAGAATGGTTTGGGTTGGAAGGGAACTCTAAGATCATCTAGTTCCAGCCCCCTTGCTATAGGCAAAAGTAGAGTAGGAAAATGAATTGCAGAGAAGAATCTGAAGTAAAAAAAGAAACTCCGTTCTTGGAAACCTATTTGCACACAAACATTATTTTCATGATTTTTACCTAATGTGAATTATAAAATTGAGTTACTGTCTAACCCTTAAAATCTTTTTAGTAGATCTTCAAATAGACACAATTAGGAAGATATTGCTGAAGTTATTGGGATATAGAATCCGGGTTGAAAATACTAGGAAATAATACAACAAACACAAATGTTACAATTTTTTTTTAGGTCAAAATTTGATGATCAAATGAAACTCATTATGAGTAGCTGATAAGAAAACAGTTTGGTTATGTTTACATGCACGTATTGTAGGTTTTTTTGTGTACATGAGGTAAGTAGGTAGTTCAGATTATTCAAACTGAGAGTATTTTTATAGACCTTGGAAATGATGATCACAGCTCTTTAGAATTAAAGAACAGAACTGCAAAAGGAATTCTTCATCTAAGAAAATTCAGTGTCCTAGCTTCTTTGTGATATTAGTTTGACTGTTAATGCAAGGAGAAACAACACTATAGGAGAGGTTGAGAGAAGTTAATATTCTTTTCTTACAGTGTTTTTCATTCTTATTATTGCCTACAAAGAAAGCTAAATGCAACACAAGTTTGATGGGACTAATCCAGAACTCAGTTTGGAAAACTTTAGCTGTTATTTTTCCTAGAGAACAAACAGACCTAAAAAAATATTTGAACAGACTCTTGAATGTTAAGGTCTCTCTGACCTGACATCCTGCATAGTATATATCAGAAAACTCAGCCTAGGTTAATGGAATAATCTGACAGTAGCTAGTAAAATACATATGTAGAAGAGTAGAAAGACCTCATGGTAGCTATATTATAGATATATGAGTACTGAAAGCTTGACAGCTCTTTATTTTTAAAACATATGCTTAACAATCCATCGGCAGAGAAGAAGCAATTAACATAACAGCCTTTTCCCCCATCATTCTGTCCCCAGAAAACACTAGCCAAAATGCCTGCAAACACTTGACAAATATGAATTTCTGTGTACTCTAGTGCTTGCTTGTTTCCATTATCTCGGGGAACAGCAACTAGAGCACTGTGTTAAGGCCTGACAGTCACCCTAGAGAAAGAATAACAATTAACTCTGTTTCCAGACAGCATCTGAGGCAGGAAGAAAATCATTGTGAAGTTTCTGTTATTTTTCTCATTAGCCTGTGCAATATGCCAAGAGCTGGATTGTGCAAAGAAGGCTTTAGAGTTCCAGCTTACTGCTACCCTTAATCAGGGTAGCTGTACAGCTTGTAAGTTTCTTAAAGGATTTAAAAAAATAAATCCAAATTTCTGTGCATCTTCAGCTGTACCTGAAATTAAAACCAATCTTTCTCCTTTTAGTCCATCTCATCATGTGTACTGTATCCTTCCAAACTAAATTAATGATAGATATGCTTAGGAAGAATTTGAGGATTTTCCCTTGCTCCTACCATGTAAGTAATATCTGTGACTGACTTGGAAGTTAAGGACAGAGGTATCACACCCTGAAAAAACAGTGAGTTTCTGAGGTTTTAACTAGATTTACCCTCCCTTTACCACATACCTGAATTACAGACACCTGAAGTGTGTATTTTAAACATTTGAACAAGGTTGTTGCTGTGTGAAAAACTTTCCATGCTGATAACTCTTCTGTGTGGGTGGATATGGAGCTGCAGAAAAATTGTGTATCAGAGGTTATAACCCCAAACCTCTCTTTGATCTCTCACTCCTCAGCAATTTAGAAAATAACATTGCTCGACAAAGATCCAGTTCACGAGGCTATAGACCAGGCATTCAAAGCTGTGACCTGCTCATGATCAAAGAGAATAAAACCCCAAATAAAATGCTGATACAGTATTTTAACTTAATTTGGTAGTGAAAAAGCAAGTTAAACTAGAAAGTGATTTTTAATTTTTAGAAATTGGCAAAAGCACATGAGGTAAATCTAAAATTTTGCAATCCTAAAATGATATTTTTCCTTCTTTCTATTTTCAGTACTATGTTGTTAGTGATGTTTTTTTTGGGGGGGGTGGGGAAGTAATTTTAGTCAAATTCAAGTCCGCAGATATTCACAGCAAATTACTACAATTTCTTTAATTTGAAAAAGAAGGAATAAAATGATCCTTTTTAAAATTTCCCTCCCTTTTCCTTTTAACAATCTCTGAACTGGATGTTGATTTACAGACTGTTTTGGATGCACCCTTTTTACCAGTTTACAGAATAAAGCATACAAGAAGCCTCACTGAGCTTCAGACTGTCACCATCATGTTCTAATTTAAAACTGTAGAACATGTTTTTTAATATCTGACTTTACACATAGGTGGTGCATTTTTCCTCGACTGATTCTCCAAGTCTTGCTACCTCATATTGGTATAATATGTCAAGTTTGATTTCCTGCATTTTTGTTTACATGCCAAGGTTTTTTTAGCTGAATGTTGCTGGGCCACCCCTACCCTATGCCATATCAGCGCCAGATGCAGGCTACCACTGGATATGAGAAAAACTTTCAAAATGAGTGGTGAGGTGCTGGAAAAGGCTGCCCAGGGAGCTGGTGGAGTCACCATCCATGGAGGTTTTCAAGAAAAGGGTAGATGTTGCACTGAGTAACATGGTCTAAAGTGGTCCTAGGCATGGGTCAATGTTTGAACTAGGTGACGTTAGCCATCTTTCTAACCTTAATGATTCTGTGATTCTGGGACATGAACAATGCTGGCTGTGCGCTGGGAGAGCAGATTTAAGGAAGAGAAAAACTGCTGTGCAACAACGGCTGGAAGAGAGAAGTAGGAAATGGGAGAGAAACAGCCCCGCAGCCACCAAGGGCAGTGCAGAAGTCAGGCAGAAAGTGCTCTAGCCACAGAGCAGAAGCTCTCTGAAGCCCAGGAGAGGCCCATGGTGGAGCAGGCTGTTCCTCTGCAGCCCACGGGCACCACTCGGAGCAGATCTGACCATGCAGAGACAGAGCATTATGGGCTGTTTTGCATTTGCTTTTACTTTTCACTGCTCTAGTCTGTTAGTAGTTGAAAGTAAAATACCTTAATGTCTCTTATGCTGAGTCTGTTTTGCCTGTGACAGTAACTGGCGTGTGATCTCCCTGTCCTTATCTCAGTCCCTGAGCCCTTTCTCATTGTATTTGATTCCCCCTCTTCCTCTGAGGATATGTAATAGAGAACAGTTGTAGTGGTGTTTAGCTTCCCATCAGGGTGAAATCAGTACAGTGTTGTGAAATATATACATATAAATACACACGTATTTATGCTTTTTTCTATATGTACTATACGTACTTTCTGCACATACTCCTTACTTTCACTAAATGATACAGTGACATCTCAAAGAAAATGAAGCTTTAATTTTTGCTCACCTTTTCAGATTTCAAAAACCTTCTCAAAGTTTTCTGATGTTTTGACACATTTCCCCTGCTAAGATTTCTAAAAGGTTTATTTATTTATTTTTTAAACTTCCAGTGGAAACAGAAACAGGGAAAGAGAAGAAATGTTAGCATAAAAATACACAGGGGTATGTAAATGGCCTTTGAAGTCTAACTTTAGTGATTCCTTTCTTTTTCTTAGAATTGCCTCTGTTCATTTACAATCATGTCCCCTAAAGAAAGACAGTAGGGAATGAATTAAGAACCTGCTTCAATTAGTTTATTCATTCATTAGGAACACACTTCTGGGTCAGAGTAGCTGAAATACTGAAAGAGGAGTTTCAGAGATGAAGGCTTCTTTTGCAACATAACCCAGATGTTACAATAATTGTATGAAAATCATGATTCATTACACCTAGATTATCAAAGGAATATATTGAAATGATGCAGAGAAGTATAGTATTATTTAAAGATTAATACAGGTGATGTACCTTTTGCCTTACCTATTTTTTCTTATTGAAAATAATAAGGCTTTAGCCTTATGGGTGACTAATTTTAAAACATGATTCAAAAACATAACAATACATTTTCTTGTCCTGGGAAGATATAGTTTCACATAAATCAGTGAAAAATCTATCACTGGTTTCACAATACCCTACAATGCCTGAGAAGCTAAAAGCAATCATAAAATATTCTAAAACTATTTTTTATATTTCTTTGTCTCTCAAGTCTTATGAGAAACAGAGGTTAAAGCTAAAATCCTGGTTTAAGTCTTTACACAATACAGCACTAGAAATTTACATAATATGAATTAATGATCAAGATGATCTCATGAACCTTGTACACAAAAAGTACAAACAACATCAAGAATAATAAAATAACAAACAAAAATAATAATTCCAGAAACACGTTTAACTGAAAAAACATTGCATTCCTAAACTATTCACCACCAGAACTTACTAAGATTGAGTTTCTTAAAATAACTGCACATTAAAAGTTAATCAACATCTTTTATATGTATTCAAAAGATATTTATTTCTGCTTACAAAGAAGAAATGACAAAACTCATGGGGACTGGAATCAATTTTAGAGAAGTTCTACCCAAATTAAAAGTAAGATGGGGTAAATGCAAGATGTTTTGGGATTTTTTTTTTTGTGACTAAGCAAATAATAATAGAAAAATTTTCAGCTGTGAAGATGGATTATCTCTTCTGGGAGAAACAAATTTGCTTCTTTTGCTCTATGGTGAGATACGAGTTACAGTTCATTGGAAAACAAAATGGAAAATAAAAAGAAAACTTTATACTTTGCTAAAGGAGTAAGATACTTTGTGAGACAGGTAAAAATATGTTTAGAATTGACTGATGCATTTTTCCCTCAAATATTTTTAGTATCTTAGTTTTTACAAGCATTTTTAATGCAAAAATATTATTTTATTTTACAAAAAAATGATGCTAGAAGAGTAATCTGAATCTGATAAATCAAACTTAAAATACTTTGAATGTTATATAAAATTGATGAATTTATTTACTTAATCATTTCAAGTAAGCAACAGGAAATCAGAAACATATTTCACTCCCTGACTCTGTAATGATGTTTTGAGAAAAGAGAAGAAATCTTTATTGGTTCTTGAAATATTTTTATGCTGATGCAAAGAGTTTTGTCTATCAAGGCAAATATTCTTTTCACATCCTGTTACAGAACCAGTAGACCCCTTGTTATTTCCCTCTCAACCTAGGGCATCTAAAGGGCAGTAGACCCATCTCTTTAGGCAATAGCATGTCAATTTAGGTCAGCTGTGTTATTCTCCAGATTCAATCAACTGCACCTGTTGCACTGCTCTTGACTAGAAGACAATCTTTAAGTGCATTCAGACATCAAAGTTTGGGTTTATTAATCATCAGCTGACTCCAATCTGTGTCTTGGCTTTGTCTATAAGAAACAGAATATTTTAAAATAAATTGATAATTTTTTGTAAGATGAAAAAATAGCACTTCCATGCAGAACATTAAAATGAATTAATATAGTTTGTAGGAGTTGAAGGAGATAGTCTGAAATCGATGTATCTTAAAAACTCTAAATACCCTAAGACATCCCGTCACATAAATATCCTTCAAGCAATGTCCTGTATCTCACAATATATTAAGTAGGTTTTTGAAATCTTTCAAACTTCAGAAAGTATGTGAGCACTTTGTTCATTCTTTATTACCTAAAGGAATTAGGTGTGTTTCATGACAGCCTAGACATTAGTATATAATATAAGCAAGATAGTCTGGTTTTATAGATACATATACATATGGTGGTGGTGAAGGTATAGGGAAAGTTCCTGCTGTTGTGAGTGAGTTGTAATAATGGCATGGAGAAGAGAAGAACAGAGTTCAGAGGAAAGTCAAGACAACAAAAAAATGTAGATATGTTTCTGGTAAATAGGAGAAGATGACTTAAAAAAGCACATTTTTAATTGACATTTTAAAGCCTATTTATTTTTTGGTTATGAAGATCCACTGACTCTAGTAATGCTGGAAGCACAAATCCTGAATTAAATACCTCTGGATGGTGTGGAAATCAGTGAGACTTTTTTTTTTTTGACTGCTAACGCATTTATCAATACACTCAACACTGAACTGAACTTCTCAGAAGTTGGCCACACATGTTCCTGCTCATTGAACTACGAACTGTATGACTGTACTCATTTCATCTGAAGACACATCAGATGGTAGAGAGCTTTACCTAAATATAAGACCCACTGTCACTACCACCAAGCCATACCAAGTTTTTGAGATCTTATAGCTAACTCACAATCCCACTGCTTTTCTACCTTGTAAGAAGTCAACTACCTGAAAAGTTTCAATAGCTTCACTGTTGTAATATGCAAAATTATACTAACATAATTGTATAAAAGAAATGGAGACCACTGTTGGATAGTAGATCGTGAGATCATCCAGCAGAAAAGACAATTACGCCTGTACAATAAACAGGCATCTTCCTCCATTGGCACGTCCTTCTAAACTCCCTCTTAGCCAAGCAACTGGCAAGGAGCATTCACTACAGATGGATCAGCAATAGCTGATATAATACCGTACAGCTGGTATGGTGGAAACAGTTGAAATTATCTTTGCTTTGTGCTTACCAGATTTTTTTCCCTCTGCACATAAAAGCAGGGAAGGGTTTTTTCATGACCAGCAGCAATAATCTATAAACTTTCTTTGTAATCAAGAGGGTGTTTGAGCAAACTGCCCCCATGCTGCTTCCTCTCCCCTTGCCCTCCTGCTTCTGAGTCACTTTCAGATGCACTTGAACATTATCTCCACTGTAAATGGACAGCAGATTGTTTGGGCTGTGATTAAATTAGGCAGGCACAGGTGGCATCACCTATTGTAAGTTTGTCAATTTTTATGACTGCTGCAGCAGCTGCTCTTCTTTATCTTTTAATAACTCAGCAAAGAGGAGACAGAAAGGATGCTGAACCCACGAGGTGAATTACATGAAAAACCTCCCACTGGTATCAGAGGATCAGGATATTACCTATGTCATTGCTCGGTGACAGTCTTCTCCCCTGATTTCCAAGGGAGATTTTGGGATGAAAAGACATTAAATCAGCAGTAGAGAAGAAATGCTCTGCAATGTTTGTTTTGTCCTTTAACTTGGATTTGGTTAATGACTTGGGAAAATTTACAGAGACCTATAACATGAGATGCTGTTTCAGAGAAGATGCATTCTCTTAAGACATCACATTATCCAGTGATTTGGAAGCAATAATCCTCAGATTTCAGCACCATTTTAGTTAGTATAAAAATAAATTAGCTCAGTTTCTTACTCTATCTTTTTCCACAGTATCTTATCAACACAAGCTGTATTGTATATCTGAAATTTTGGGTATTTTAGTTCTTTTCTTGATGGTGAGCATTCTAGGTTCATTTATTGTTACTAGTTCCTTCCATTTATAAACATTATACCATGTAACATAGAATTGTAGAAGATATACTGATGTGTGAATTTGGTAAAGTTTGTCTTAACAGCATAGCACACAGCCACTTAAACTTCTCTCTCCCTTCCACTGTAGGACAAGAGACAGGGAAAGGGGGAAGAAGAGTGGGCAAAAAAAGTTAAGAAAAAGAATAAAGTAAAAGAAGACAGTAAAAAAAACATGTGGGTTGAGATAAAAAAATATTTAATAAATGAAAAAGTGGAAAAAGAGAAGGAAAATGAATCAAACCAAAGGCAATTATTTACCACCTCCCATGTGCTGACTGATACCCAGCCAGTTCCCAAGCAATAAATGGCTAACTTCCCTAAGCTGTTCAGTTGAGGCCATATGGAAAGCACTGATTAAGATAAAATTTCAAATGTTTTACTGTGAATGAATGATAAAGAATAATAGCAATGTACTGGCCACAGAAAAATGAGAGAGTACATTTGCAATAAGACTCACAGAAACAACTGATCTAAGAAAAGCTCACCAGCAGACGAAATACAGAGATGAACTCCCTGCACAGGAGCTCTGATATTCAGTGCCAAATACGAATTTTAGAAAACATAATGTGGAAAGAATTTAAAGGAATAACCCTTAAAGCAAGAACCCTGCCATGATCAGAGTGTGGTGGTTGTTTTCATAAGGGTGATATGCAAGAGCTGCAAGGGAATTTAGGTGATTACAGCAGCCAAATGGGGGATAAAACTGTATTCAGGCAAATTGACTTATTTATCCAGAACCTGACTCTACGTGTCATAGTTACAATAGGAAAATATCACAGCGGTGTCTTCAAAACGGATTTAAAATATTTTTCCATCTTAAGTATTTGATTACAACATTGTGACTTCATATTTGTAAATTTGC